>NW_012102787.1:3108478-3119788 GCF_000951045.1 Mandrillus leucophaeus
CCAAAGCTACTGAGCCACTACCAACTGAGAAACTCCCCAGACAGAACCTCCGGGGGCAACAAAAAATAATTCTTTTGGAAAATTTTATGAAAACAATTTTTTTTCACTTAAAGTCCTCAGTGGATTTCCTACAATAGATAACAAAATCATTTTCCAGCCAATTCCTCATTGCTTTTCTCAAATACAAATGCTATGTAACAGAAAACATGAATAATTCTACAACACAGCCTATTTCTTGGCTACTAGAGGGAGGTGTACCATAAATGCCCATTTACAATGTCTTCTGCACAGGTGTGCAAAGAGTTAATGGTATCAGATTAATCCCATAATAATAGAAATAAAGTTGGCATAGAATTCATATAAACATTAAAAAGTATATATTTTGTGCTACCATGATAACCTCTGACAATTCATTTCTGATGAAGTCTACTGAATCAAAGTAATGTCTTGGTACCTTGTTTGATAGTTGGCCATAACAGTATCACATAATTACACAGAACAAAAAGGCAGTGATAATGTTCAAAAATAAGTACCTTGGTTCTGAGATGTTACCTGTATACCAAGAACAATGAAGGTGCTTATCAGTGGTTATTCAAAAGTCCTCAACTCACTGCTTCTCTGAGAAATATAGGATGTGTTAAATTCATGTCATTTCCTCAGGCACCTCCAAGTTCCTCTCCAGTTCTTCCTTACGTATTTCCTATATAGAATCATATTTAAGTCACCTAATATATGGAAAATGGATTGAGCAATGCTTGGCACATAGTAGTCACTAAGTATTTATTGTTATCATTATTACTTCATGTCTTACAAACTTTGTATGTCACATTCCCTGCAGAAATTCTAAAGTGTGATTTGCTTTAGCAAGTTCAACACAGTGCTTTCAGGGGAGAGGAAGTCTAATGTGTAGAGCATTTCTATATTACATTGTTCTTATTTAGGACAAAACAGGCAAATCACCTAAGAAGTTATCAAAGTGATCAAAAATGCACTTAGAAGATTTGTTGGGGGTACCTTTAGATAAATATCCCTAAGCTATTACCTGAAATAAGTGTTGAGAACAAATTAAAAGTAGTATTTGATAACTGTACTGGAAAAAAGCACTGATAAAACAGTCCTATCCTCACATTGCATTTCCTTCACACTGTGGCAATCCATTGCAACATTATTAAAGTATTTCAATGTATATTTTATTTTTATAATAATGAATCTAATATTCTGTAATATCCTTTGATTTGTTATATATCATTCATACATCATTCATTCCATTCACTTAAAGCATCATCTTCACCAGGCACTTCTGTTGGTAATTGGTCAAGAGAAGTTGAATCTTTGTATCTCCCAGAACTCTGCTCTGATTGTACCTCAGGTGTAGAGGCTTTTGGCCCCCAGAAAGCCTTGACTGCTGCCCTGGAAGAAAAAAGCAAAAACCAAAACCACCATATGAAGCGAAAACTAAAACTGAATAGATTTCTATATTTTCTATGTATAGAAATATATATGTGTGTGTATTACCTGCATGTATATATTATATATTATATATGGTACAAATATATACAACCTGTACATATACAAATATATATAACCTGTATATATATATTTGTACCTGTGTATATATTACAGGTACATTACATTACAGGTATATTACAGGTATATTATAAAGGAAAGAAAAAGAATATAAATGTATTTATGACTACTGAACTGTATACTTTAAAATGGTAAAAATGATAAATTTTATATTCAAATTTTATCTCAATAAAGAATAAAATTTTTAAAAATTACAATGATAAAAATTACTATTCAAAAATGTTTAGCACCTACACTAAGGTTACACAACTATACCTACTCAGGAAAAAAAATCAGAAGGCTGATTTTTAAAAACACTTCTATAGGGGTGGGGGGTCTGGGACGTACTAAAAAAAATAATTCCTTTGGAAAATTTTATGAAAACAATTGTTTTCGCTTAAAGTCCTCAGTGTACTTCCTACAATACATAACAAAATCATTTTCCAGCCGGTTCATTGTGATGATGCATCCAGCTGATGCATCATAATCTAAAAATGAATAATGAATAAAAAGGCACTTCTTAAAGAAGAGGTAATATATAATATATAAGTATATATAGTATATATCTGTGTACATATAGTATATATAATATATGTAAATGTAGTATATATACTGTATACAGGTCATATGTATGTACTATATGTATATATATTATATACATATATATGTACTATATATGCATGGATGTAAATATAATATATATTACCTCTTCTCTAATAAGTGTTTTTTATGCATTATTTTTAGTCTGTGATACATATATATTACATATATGTATTTATATATGTATACACATACATAATACACATATATGTATGTATACATATATGGTACATATATGTGTATACATGGTACAAATATGCATGTGTAATATATATGATGATATTTATAATAGTTACATGAGTATTACACCCTGGTAAGCCTGAGGGCTCATATACATACATACTATATATATATGTGATGTATACACAATCATCTGTAATATATATACATCACAAACTAAAAATAATAAAAAGGCACATCTTAGATATGAGGTTGTATATGTTATACATACATAGATCTACATATATATTATATAACCCATATATTATATACACATGTATATTATATATTATATATAAATAATATATACTATATACATATTTGGTACACATATATGACCTATATATGATATATTTATATTGCATATAGAATATATGTACATAGATATATGTATATTGTATATACAATATATGTACATACATATAAAACATATATATTACCTCTTCTCTAAGAAATGCCTTTTGTGTTCATTATTCATTTTTAGTTTGTGATGCATCAGCTACAAATCAATAGTACATGAGCCCTCAGATTTACCAGGGTGTACTACTCATGTAGGTATTATAAATATTGTCATACAAATGAATTAGTAGGTTACAATAACCAAGTTTTAGAGTTGAGAGAACCAAAACTGGACAACACAAATATTCATTAAATAAAACTTTTTAAAGCAATTACCATGTAAAATTGTAAAAATCGCATTTAAAAGCTCTCTCGTAGTTCGAGAAGCAGGTCATGAGATTGTTTTAAAAAGCATCTACATAAAGAGATGGGGTAGCCTGAACTAGGGCAGTCACAGGAGTAATGAAAGGAGATGGACAGTTTCAAGGCAACATGTAGGAGACAACACGGACAGGGCTTTGCAATTCACTGGATGAGGAGAGGGGAGAAGAGGAGGATGTCAATCAAGGGTGATGATGCATTCCACCATTCACCTACCAATTTACGATTATGAAGATCAATAAGAAGATTATAAATACACAGATAATGACTCCTATAGTCAGCACAAAAATTAGGGCTGCATCAGTGACCGGTAGGCCTGATCTTCTCATTTGCAATTCTAGAGAAAACACACAAACCTAATGAGTATGACTACTGAGGAAAAGGAAATGAGTATCTAATTTAAAAGTTGATATTTGAAAAACAACTCTAGAAACATAAAGAAATATTTAGTGCAGAGAAAATTATTAATCATCTTGCTCTGCATGTTTGAAATCTCCTTTTCAAACATGCAAAAAGGTTAAAAGAATTTGACAATGAACAGCCTGTATTACCACCATCTAAATACTACCATTAATATTTTAAAATTCATCTATCCATTCCTCTATCAACTCATTAATCCATCTTATTTTTTATGCATTTCAATATAATTTACAAATGTCAGTATACTTCCCCCAAAATTTTTCAGCAAGCACATCATTAACTGGATTTTAATATTAGTTTTTTCTTTGAAATAAAATTTTCACACAAAGAATTGCACAAAGATCTTAGATGTACATTTGCTTAGTTTTCACAAAGGCAAACTCGTATAAGTAACTAAATGCTAGTCAAGATATAGAATATTACTATACCCCAGAAAGCTCCCTTGAGCCTCTTCCTAATTAATTCCTTCTTCATCCTTCAGAGGCAACAAGTATCCTGATTTTCTTTTTCACCATAGATTAGCTCTGACTATTCTAGAACTACATATAAATGGAAACACACACTAGGTAATCTCTTGTGTAAAGATTTGTTTACTCAGAATAATGTTTTAGAAATTCACCCATACTGTTATATGCAACTATCTTTTTTTTATTACTAGGTATACTCCACAATTTGTTTACTCGTCCTCCTACTGATGGATACCTAGGCTGTTCCAGTTGTGAGATATTATAAATAAAGCTGCCATGAACATTCTTATACAAGTCATTTTGTGAATATATATCTTAATTTTTGGCTAAATATCTAATAATAGAAATTGCTGGGTCGTAGGGTAGACAGATGTGTGTTTAGCTTTCTAAGAAACCATGAGAACTTTCTCAAACTGATTGTACTGACTGTACATGTTTTATAAATGTTTTCTACCAGATTTTGGCTTGCCTATTCATTATCCTAATGATTTCTGTTAATGAGCTGAAGTTTTTAATTTTGATGCGGTCTGATTTATTCCATGTTTCTTTTTATGGTGATTGTTTTCTGAATTATGTCTAAGAAACCTTTGCTTACTCCTGAATCATGCAAATATTCTCCTATATTTCTTCCCTAAAACTTTATGGGTTTAGCTTTTACACTTAAGACTCTGATACCTCTCCAATTTTTATATTTGCTATAAGAAAGGAATTGAAGCTCATCGTTTTCCATACACATATCCACACACCCCGACCCCTCTCTCTTTAGGAAATGGGGTCTTGCTATATTGCCCAGGTTGGCCTTGAACTCCTGGGCTCAAGTGATCCTCCCACCTCAGCCTCCCAAGTAGCTAGTATAGGCACACACCACTGTACCCACCTCATGCACCACTCTTACATCAAGCATTCTCTCCCATATCTCTCTGCTCTTTCAGCAAATAAGGTTATTAAAGAGACAAAACCAGTCTACTGTAGGTATTATAGTATTACTACATTGTAAACTGGTAAAAAGCCAATTAACATAGAATATTACTCCCTTTGTGAATTATATGTCTTTATTGTAGCTCTTTTATGTCCCCAAATTCTGGAATCATAAAAGATTCATGGAAGAAAGAACCACAGAGATGATCTGATCCAACCATTGCATTATACAGATGAGTAAACCAAGGTTCAGGGAGGTTTAATTTATACAAGGTATATTTTGACTATTTAAATATTTTGATTTTGATAAGTACCACTCTGTCAGAAGTAGTCTTCTATATGAGCAATCTCAACTGCTTATTTTTCTGGATTTGCTTCCCTATCTGTTAGACATCATGGAGTATAACTTTCCATTTTGCCTAGTAATTCCACAGCCAAAAACTCAAGTTAGGGATCTTGCTAAATAGTTTCAAGTATGCTAGAGAAAGTACATCTATATTTATGTTCCAACATTGTTGGATTTAAAAAAATCTTTTTATTTCAGAATAACTTTAGATTTACACAAGTGGTGGCACTTTGGAAACTTAAATAAAAGACACCTTTTATAACTGAAACCTGACAAGGAGAAATGCAAAATTCATTTATCCATTACTCTGCAATGTTAGCTGAGAGAGGGTGGAGAGAGAGGGGCATGAAGATTTTATTTATTACAACAGTAGTCTTGCAAGGGTCACCGAGACTATTTTTACAGGTAATGAAAAAATAGGCTCAATTTCCTATTGAAATGTTTAATGAAAAATAGGCTAAATTTGATGCTCTCACCTTTTAGATAAACTAAGCTTATGTACATAATAGTTTCCTAGGACCACCATAACAAAGTACCACAAACTGAGTGACTTAAAAACAACAGAAATGTATTGTCTCACAGTTTTGGAGGCTAGAAGTCTGAAAACAATGTGTTGGCAGAGCCATGCTCCCACTGAGGGTTCTTGGGGGAGGATCCTTCCTTGCCTCTTACAGCTTCTCAGATTCTGGTAGACATTCCTTGGATTCTGGTAGCATAACTCCAATTTTTGTCTCCATTTTCACATGGCTGTCTTCTCCCTGTGTCTCTCTGTGTCTTCACCTGGTATTCCCCACCCCACGCTCCGTCTGTGTTTGTGTGTCTGTGTGCACACAAACATGCCCAAATAGTCCTCTTCTTATGAGGGAACCAGTTATATTGGATTAAAGGCCCACTCCGCTCTAGTATAACCTCATCTTAACTAATTATATCTGCAAAAAATCCTATTTCCAAATATAGTCACACTCTGAGTACTTCAAAGTATCTTTTTTAACAATGCCTAATTATGAAAGACAACTATTGTGGGAGTGAAAAATCTGATATTTAAGTGAATGGATGAGAATTTTTCACTAGGGAAACCATATTTACTCTAAAAATATCTCTATTACATATTTGTTTCATGCTAGTACCATATTGTGTAGACATTTCTAGCCAAAACATTTGTTTGATTTCTAATCAGTCAGAGGGGTCTGTTGCAGTGGTGTACCCAATTGTCATGTCTAAAGAAATTAATAGATACTGGAGTGTTCTAAAAACATTTTGTCATTCAATCAGTGCACGTACAGAGATGGCAGAGTTATCCCACCATTCCTGGACTGATGTAAGAGAGAGAAGTTAACTTTGTCTCAATAAAGGCCTGACATTTTAGGGTCTGTGTTCCAGTCTTTAACATATACATTACCAAATGCATGCTCCCTTCTACGTATGAGAGGAGCTAACCACACTGAATTGTCCTAACAGGGACAAGGTAGTAGGGACAAAGACTGACAATGGCTCCACACACCTTTAACATCATGAACGAGGGCCAGTTGAGATATTTTTTAGTTTAATGATGTTTTTATTCTCTTGCCTTTTTTAGAGCTTTATTGAAAATTATCCTTTTAATGACACCTGTTATCCCAGTAGAGGGATAAGATTATTAGCTTTCACCATGAAGATGTTTCTAAACTCATTAAACAGTGTATCAAAGAAGGTTTAAATAGTAGTTTATTTTTTAAAATCACTCTAAAACACTTTAACCTGTTTTCATTTCAATAAAATGGTTATGTTGTGCGGTATCTTTAAACTACAGCAGAAGCTCTTTACTTTGTGTTCAGAAATAGCTTCAAGAAGTCCAAAAACTCCTTTAAAATTACATGTAACTTTTGGCATATTTGTGTGTGGACATTTTTCTGGAAAAAGGATCCTGAGTCTTGATAGGATTCTCAAAAGAACTTGTGACCAAGTCCCCACATCGCTAACAACAAAGTTGATAACAACAGTAAAAACAGTTAAGAGCAGTTGAACAAAAGGAAATAATTACCTGGATATGTAAGACATCACAGATTAAATTGAATATATGCAAATGGATCTAACTCACAAGGAAAATATGGTTTCTAATATGCAAAATGACATTCAGGACAATATTTGCATTTTGTGATATATTTTTTTGAGAACTGTATTAGTGCTTCATCAAAAAACATTTGCTTCAAATATATAATTTTTAAAGAGACATACTTTGACATTGTATTTCTTAATTTTATTTATTTTACTGAATGAAAATTTTCATAAGCATCCATGAGAATTCCATTTATCCATTTTCACTTTTCTAATGAAAGTAAAAGCAAGAATATAATTCAAGTTAGAGGACTGTTCTCTGAAGATACTTAAGAAATACACCAGGTGGCGGGCGCCTGTAGTCCCAGCTACTCGGCAGGCTGAGGCAGGAGAATGGCGTGAACCCGGGAGGCGGAGCTTGCAGTGACTCGAGATCGTGCCAGCAGGCCACCGCACTCCAGCCTGGGCAACTGAGCAAGACTCCATCTCAAAAAAAAAAAAAAAGAAAAAGAAATACACCAGTTTCCCAAAGTGAGGCAACTGTGACTACTTTGTGAAAAAGAAATTAATTAGTATCTTGTAGAAAAGTCTAAATGATGTAAACCAGTGGTTCTCAAAGTGTGGTCTCTGGGACCAGCAGCAACAGGGAAACTTGTTAGAAATGGAAATTCTTGTTCCAGTCCCATCCCAGATCTACTGAATCAGAAACTCTGGGGGTAGGGCTAGAGATTGGTGTTTTAACAAGCCTCCAAGTGATTTTAATGCTCTTTAAAGTTTGGCATATAAGCAAACCAAGACATTGCTGGACACTTACCAGTGCTCGTATAGATTGTGAATTTAATAGTTGCTACTATTTCATTATTATCCAATGTGTCACACTGGAAAGCCAACGGGTAATTTTCCCTGCGTACTTCTAGGATTGCTGAATCATTTACAAGTACAATGGATTGCTATTTAAAAAGACAAAAATAACAAAGTATCAACATTCTTCATGTACACTTACCAGGAAACAATTTATTTCTCTTACGGAAAGGAGGGTTACTGTCTCCCTTAGCCTAGTTAAGTAATTAATGCTCTACATGGATTTTCAGTCACACAATCCAGATTTCAAATCCCAACCCTACCACTTCATGCCTGTGTGACTGTGGACAAGTTACTCACTGTACCTCAGTTACTCATTTGTAAAAACTGATATAATGATAGTGATTACCTCACAGAATTGTTACATGGATTAAAAAAGGCTCTAGCACTCAGTGTCATGTCTGGCACTTAATAAACCTTTAATTAATGTTAGCCACTGTTATTATTACACAACTCCTATATAAGCCAATGAAAACCTTGCTTCCAAAATGGAATACTTTGTATAAAATGGACGTTTTAAAGTCCTGATTATAGCTGGCCCTTGGACGTATGTAAAGTTTAGTCCTACCAAATAATGAAAATTTTAAAATTCCAAAATAATAAAGTTGTATAATTCTTAACTTCATTTTGGCAAACTGCTTTTAAAAAGAAAGTTTTCTGAAAACCATCAGAACTGAGAAACAAATTTTATCACTCACTAGAAAGCACCAGGTTATATCCATTCATTACTCACTTGGTCTGGCCTTAGAAGTTTCCATATATATTTGAAACGATTTATAGGAGATGTGTGAATACATGCCAGTCTAACACTTTCAAGACTTTCTGAAATTGGTTTACCCCCTGAAAAAAAATTAAACACATAAATACGATTGGGCATTATTAATTGGTTTATACATGACACTACCCTTTTTTTTTTTTTTTTTTCCTAAGACAGGATCTGGTTCTGTCGCCCAGGCTGGAGTGCAGTGGCATGATCTTGGCTCACTGCAACCTCTGCCTCCTGGGCCCAAGCCATCTTCCCACCTCAGCCTCTCAAGTGGCTGGGAATACATGCACATGCCACTATGCCTGGCTAATTTAAAACAAAAAAATCTGTAGAGATGGGGTTTCATCATGTTGCCCAACCTGGTCTCAAACTCCTGAGCTCAAGTGATCCTCCTGCCTCAGCCTCCCAAAGTGCTAAGATTACAGGTGTCACAATACTACTTTAAAAAGCCACCTCCAGTTTTAAAAATCAACTATATGCTGGAAGTTATCAAACTTATAATTGGGAGTTTGAGTGTAGAGGAACAGAAGACTGATAGGTGCAAAGATAGTCACCAAAAGAAGCAAGTGAGGAGACACCATGGCTCTCTGCTCCTTATGCAGAATAAGTTGTAATTGACCTAGTCATCTGTTAGACTAAACTATGAGATCTATTAGTGGCTTCCAATGTACTTGTTAGGGACTCCCATCAGAGATACTGAAATTTCAAAACAGCATAATGTGATATATGGAACAGCTGTCAACGTTCCCAATTTAAAGTTTACAAATCTACTGACAAAATGCCATGATCAAAGCATCAAAAGCATTTCGCCACAGGATAGCCTCAACTATAGATCCTATATACAGTAAGCATCCAGTGTATTATAGAGAATATATGTTAACTTTTATATGTCTCTGAAAAAAGGTGAAGCAAAATCAGAAAGTTGCTCAGAACTATAACTGTTTAAAGAAGTGGAATTTAAAATGTTATGATTTCCTTTCAGTATGTCAACTGGTTGCCTCCTTCTACTCAGTGGCAACCTGAGGTGAAAAATATTTCCCCAGAGTAAACTCTTGCCCACAGTCTCCCTCCAATACATAATTCAACTCACAGCCACAATCTGTTGGTCCACGGCACTCTTCTACCCGTACGACACACTTGGATTCACCAGTAGGGCATCCATTTGTTAATATAACTTCTCTAACACCAATACCTTTGGTTTAAGATAAAAAAGGGCAAATGTTAAGAAAAAAACTGATTCCATAGTGTCTTCACTTCCCCACCTAGGTCTTTTCTTGAGACTTTTCTTCTAATTTCAGAAATTAAGCTCCTAAATTCAGAATGATAACACTTAAAATTTTTCTGGCTCTGCATTTTGAATTATTTCCTAAAACAGCATTTTCTGGAGTGAATTATGTGAAACACTAGTTCCTCTGGGTACCATAAGAAAAAGGATTCCATAATCATGCACATTTGAAAATAGTACATTAAATGAAATTAAAGGGATCGCTTTACTACAGAATTTTGAGGGAACTTTTAATATGCTAGTAAATTAACATGCTATTGTGTACATCTGCATGGATCTAAGATGTAAAATTTTTACATTTTTACATTTTAACATCTGTAAAATCAGAATACATTTACAATTGATAACATGTCATAAATTAATTGGCAGTATTTTTCCTTTTTAGAGTACATAAAATGTACTTCCTACAGTCCATAAAGTCGTGGATTTGATGGAATACAGTGGTATACAGTATTTCCCAAATTTATTTGACCCAGGAACTTTCTGGAGAAGCATGGGGGAAGCTCTGGAGGAAAATAAAAAATCACATTTTAGCATAAACGATGCCTTTAAATATTTAGATTCATAAAATGTCTGTATTAAATATAGAGAGGACAACCTATCACTGACCAAATCTCCATTTCCAACAGGATGCTCTCTTTAGATCGTCACACTTTTTGTAACAAGAAATTAACTTTCCTAACTGATCTCAGAATTCCAGAGTTTGCCTCACATCACCACAATTGAGAGAAATAACAAAATGCAGGATTAGCTACATGTTGAAAAATGTGCCATGTTAAGACAGGTTAAGAAAGAGTCCATTTTTATTTCCTTAACTACTAGATTTCCTCTTCCAGCCCCTCTAAGATGTTATCTTACTGGAGATGTTACTAAAATGCAAATTTTGAGTTAGCTGTTCTTGAATGGGTTTGAGATTCTGCATTTCTAACAAGCTGCCAGGTGATACTGCTGCAGTCTGTGGACCTCATTTTGAATAGTAAGGGAGAAGGCTACATATGAAATAAGAAAATGGAAGGATGGAAGGAAGAAGGTCTTTGGTTAAGAGAAATGATGGCTAAGAATGGCTGAAGTAAGGCTCCACTTGAGTTTATGAAAGACTTTTTTTTTT
>NW_012102787.1:3119838-3130741 GCF_000951045.1 Mandrillus leucophaeus
CCTCCCGGGTTCAAGCAATTCTCCTGCCTCAGCCTCCTGAATAGCTGGGATTACAGGGGCATGCCACCATGCCCAGCTAATTTTTGTATTTTTAGTAGAGACAGGGTTTCACCATGTTGGTCAAACAGGTCTCGAACTCCTGACCTGGTGATCTGCCAGCCTCAGCCTCCCAAAGTGCTGGGATTACAGGCGTGAGCCACCATGGCCAGCCCGAAAGAGTCTTTAGAAGCACAGCCTTATTTCCGAAGTGCATAAATATTTTTAAAGCAGGTTTTTTGTTGTTGTTGTTGTTTGTTTTGTTTTGTTTTTGAGATGGAGTCTCGCTTTGTCACCAGGTTGGAGTGCCGTGGTGCGATCTCAATTCACTGCAACCTCTGCCTCCCAGCTTCAAGCACTTTTCTCGCCTCAGCCTCCCAAGTAGCTGGGACTACAGGTACACGCCACTGTGCCCAGCTAATTTTTCTGTATTTTCAGTAGAGATGGGGTTTCACCATCTTGGCCAGGATGGCCTCGATTTCTGGACCTCATGATCTACCTGCCTCGGCCTCCCAAAGTGCTGGGATTATAGGAGTGAGTCACCATGCCCGGCATAAAGCAGGTATTTTATGTATTTATTTATTTAACTAAATACAGTTCACTGAGATGCATGTAGGTGTGGGATTTTCTGCAATACCAAGTAACACCTAAAAATCTGCCTGGATATAAAAGAAAACTTTTTGACTGCTAAAATATTGTTTTAGAAGTTAAACAGAATTTTCATCAAGGCATTTTTCTCTTCTAGTTCTAAATTGAAAGGCTTTTAACATTTTAGGCATGAAATATTGCTTTTTCTAGTTTATTTTTTCCTGATAACTTATTACCACCTGCCACATTGTATGTTTTACATATTATGTAAACTATACATTGCTTTAGGGTAGAGAGTTTTGTCTGCTCTGTCTGCTCATATCCCTAGCACCTATAACGATGCCTAGCACATAGCAGGCAAATAATTTTTAAAAAATAATCATTTGAGTGAATACAATTTCTAAACTTGTCTTTAAATAATAGAAAACAATGGCAATTACTTGAACTGTCATAAAAATAATTCTCTACCTGTGAAAATTTCTGAAGTTAGCAGCTAAACAAAGATGTAAACCACAAATAAGTAATTGCAGGCTTACTACATGGATTTCTCTCATTTTATGACTGACTGACTAAGAAATTAAGGTTAAAAAAAAAAAAAACAGCTAAAACAATTTTAAGAGATAGAGAGAATAGTGGTTGCCAGGAGCTGGGAGGAGGGGAAAACGAGAAGTTAGTGTTTAATGGGCATTTCAGATTGACATAATAAAAAAGTTCTCGAGATGGGCAGTTGTGACAGTTGCACAAGAATGTGAATATGCTTAAGTCCACGGACTTGTACATTTAAAAATGGCTAAAATGGTAACTTTTATGTTAGGTATATTGTACCACAATGTTAAGAAGCTTCTCCAAATAAAAACAATTCAGGTGTAATTTTTGACACCCCCACTCCTGCAAAATTCATTCTGATCTAGATCTGCATGGATTTTGTCTTCTTATCCTCTGATAATTGTCCCCTTTTCCCTCTCATCACTGTTTTCTTTCCAAGGCAGATTCTATTTAGAAGAAACTTAATTTCATTGTGAATTATCTATGGTCTTCTTAGCACCCTGGTCTACAGTATTGTTTCTCAAAGGATAGTCCTCTAACTAGCGGCATCAACTTCATTGTAAACTTGTTAGAGAAATTTTATGTCCAATTTCTATCCATGGAATGATCAGACTAAGTCATATTCTTTGAATATTATCCTCCCCACAAAGCCAATACATCTTTTCTCCAAAACATGACAAGCAAATTGGAGAAATGTAGAATTTAGAATGGACTATTACAAATAAGCAAATTCTTGATAAATTTGCCAACACAATATGCGGGAAGACATCTGTGAGATGTATTGGAAAATCTTTCATCTTCTGAACATCTGTGAGATAGAGAAAATTTTACTTTGGTGAAGGCAATTTATGTGCCAAAAAAAAAAAAAATTAGGGAGCTGGCTTAAAATAAGATTTAGAGATTACAAACTGAAAATATCTTACAGTTTAAAGCAGTCACCCTGAGTTTTGTGTATACATTATAGTAATTAGAAATAAAAATCCATGAGAGATGCATGAAAGTACACAAGCTACAAATAAAAAGTTGCACACTATCTGCTTTTACCTTTCCTCCCCCGCAAATTACAACATGGTTTATTCATCTGCTCCAAGCTACTTACCACATGTAACGGTGCACATTCCGAATTCTACTTCTTTGACTACATTCGCATTTGAAACTAAACATAAAGGGTAAAGATACATTATTTAATTATATGAAAACTTTTCTAAGTGAAACACCTCTTACTTGGAGATGAAAGACATGCGTATCATATAGGCAGCAGACATTTTTTAAGTTTTCCATTTAAATCAGAAAACAATGCCATTCTGAGTACTGTTATTGTCTAATTCAAAAGAGTCTCAAACCTCTAAAGAAGTCCGTTAAATTAGGAAATAACCTAATAGAGAGGTTTATATTTAAACTTTGTATATACCTTAAAAATGTTTTTCATCAGTTGATATAGAGTAAGTTAAAATTTGATAGAGGGTCTCAGAAAAACACACAAAGGCCTGTCAGTTGTAAAAACCAATTTTTTCCATTCTCTATTTTCCAAAATTGAGTGTATAATTTCTATTCAAAGAGAAGTCATTAACCAGTGTTTATTAAAATGATAAAAGTTTTATAGATTAGTTCTACTCATTTCCCAGGTTAAGATGGTAAATTTAAATATTTCTAAGAATTTATTTCAACACTTTACCAGGTTAGTATAGGAGTGTATTACTATTTAAAAAATTAAATGTTGTTGGTTCTAAATCATGTTTCTCTTTTTCTCATCATTCTGAAGTTTGACATAAAATTCCACTAGCTATAGTATACAAGCCATTCTTCAGCTCAAATTAGGACTAAAATCTCAATAGAAAAAATATCAAATGAGATGTTAGAAGATGACTTTTAAAAGGCATTGTACCCTAGGACAACAAATCACATGGAAAACACATCGAACTGGAGTCCAAAGAGCTGCTTCTATCACTAATTAGCTGTTTGCGTTTGAGCAAATTAATTAAATGCTGTCAGGCTTAGTTAACCCTTCTGCAAAATTTGGAAAGGAAAATCCATCTCATTTGATTGTTGTAAGAATTAAATAAGGATAATGTGTGTGAAAGCATTCTATAAATTGTTTAGTACTACCAACATACTTAAGATGTAATTACCCAATTTAAACCCATTTTGTACTTACTAATTTAATATAATGCTGGGGTTTTTTTCCTATTTTGATAACTGTAAAATCTCAATAGCTTCATAAACACTACTATTCTGTACTTACGAGCACCAAATATAGTTTTTTGCTTTTGTTTTTCTGAGAGAATCTTACTCTGTTGCCCAGGCTGGAATGCAGTGGCACGATCTTGGCTCACTGCAACCTCCACCTCCTAGGCACAAGTGATTCTTATGCTTCAGCCTCCTGAGTAGCTGGGACTACAGACACGTGCCACCACACCGAGCTAATTTTTGTATTTTTAGTAGAGACAGAGTTTCACCATGTTGGCCAGGCTGGTCTCAAACTCCTGACCTCAAGTGATCCACCAGCCTCAGCCTCCCAAAGTGCTGGGATTACAGGCATGAGCCACCGTGCCCGGCCCCAATATAGTATCTTGAATACTCAGTAAGCACCCAGTGTACATAAGTAAATCAATATTGACTTTGTTAAGTCATTTCTTTAACAAAAATAAATGATTTAGACTATCATGATGATCATTTTGAATTGTGGAATGCTTAGATACCTTCTACTGGCACATTATGTGATACAAATTAAAAGCCAAATCCTGAACATAGAAAACACGGCTAAGAGAATGAGTGCTGCACTCTTTGTAAATATAAGCCTTTTTCAAAAACCATTAGTCAATTACTATGTATTCTACTTTGGGAAAGCTGTTTAATTTCTTCCAACTTATTTCCTTAAAGAAAAACAAATGAGACTAAATAAGAAAGTCTCTAAAGTCCCTTTCAGCTTTAATATTCTATGATGTATTGAGTGTCCATTAGGTTACTCAGTAACCTTTTTAAAAAATGGGAATCCTACAATGGTGGGTCAGTGGAATTGTATGTAATTGGACTTCAGTGTAGCATTTGTCAAAATTTCTTGTTATAAACCTATGAGTGGTAAGAAAATAAACGGTCTGAATGTCAGTAGTTTTATGTGAAACTGTTTAAACTCTAAGACCACAGTGGTTAATTAACCAGTTGGTATCAACATGGTAGGAGTGATGTGTCACAGGGCTCTGTCCTGTTCAACATTTTTATTAATGACCTGGAAAAAGATGCTGTTATCATGCTGACTAAATCCAGAATTCTCCAAAGCTAGAAAGGATAGCAAATATATTTGATGATATATCCGTATCTAAAAAATGACAGGGTGAAATAATGGGCAAATCTAACAAAATGAAACCTTGTAGGAATAAAAAGTCCTTCACATACAGCTGAAAAGTCAGCTGTCCAAAACTATTTTATGGGTTGTCTTAATTTGATAGGACAGTTAAAAACGAATGGAGAGTTCAATAGTGAATTCAATAGGAGTCAAAGATGTGCAGAAGCTTCCCTGAAAATCTACTGGGTCTTAGGCTACACTAACAAAAGCCTGGCATTCACAGTGATGAGGATAATGATCTTGCTCTTTTAGTTGTGGCCAGATTCTGAAATGTTCTCTTCAGTTCAGGACAGCACACGGTAACTTTTGGTATCTATCATCAGGGTGCAATTTTAGTTTTTCAGTTTCTGACAGTTGATTATAAGGTTGATATTTCATGACTTCTATTCTTCCTTAGAAGTATTCCAAAGACAAAAAGAACATATGTGTATAGGATAAAACCCATTGTATAGACTACAACTTTCTATTTTGCAATTATTATGTAGGTCTATTGGATCCTGTTTATAAATCTAAAGGTATACCTGCATAAAAGATATATTTAAAAGGTATATTAAAGGGTATACAAGGTAAAACAAAAGTATAAGGATATAAATCTCATGTCTTTTTTCTTTTTTCTTTTTTTTTTTTTTTTGAGATGGAGTCTCGCTCTGTTGCCCAGGCTGGAATGCAGTGGCGTGATCTCAGCTCACTGCAAGCTCCACCTCCTGGGTTCACGCCGTTCTCCTGCCTCAGTCTCCCGAGTGGCTGGAACTACAGGCACCCACCACTACGCCTGGCTAATTTTTTGTATTTTTGGTAGAGATGGGGTTTCATTGTGTTCGCCAGGATGATCTCCATCTCCTGACCTTGTGATCCGCCCGCCTCGGCCTCCCAAAGTGCTGGGATTACAGGTGTGAGCTACCGTGCCTGGCCATAAATCTAGTATCTTAATGATTTTTCTTTATCTTGAAACATTGTGATATTTCATCACCCATAATGATTGTATTACTCTTTATTTTCAACTACATTTTTAAATGACTAAAATTTAAAAATGAAAGAATGATTGGAATTGCCTAGAAAAATAATGTAATTGTGAAATAATTACACTAACACAGGCTATTTTACAACATCCTGTGTTTTCATATTGTTTTACCCAAGATATTGCATCATCTTTCAAGAAGATATAAAAGAAGTCTAGAGGTATCCTCCTTGTAGTCTATTTCTGGCTTTTATTGAATATAGTTGAGATTTCACAATTTTTCATCTTTTGCCCATAATGGCAAAGAGAAGAAAACTGACAGAGAAAAACATTTCACAATTATTGAACGAATCAGAAGATGAAAAGAGACAGATAACAGCATTTTAGATGCTAATGATGATGATGAAATTGATTGTATAAGCAAAATCTCAATGAGAGATGATGACATCTTGGATGGATATACTAGATGAATTTTTTCTAACTTAAGAATTGATGAGTAAATAGTATCTTTCTGGGGATGAAAAGAATATATGGTATTATCATGTAGTTAGCCTTTCAACAGGAAAGATTTGATCTGGAAATATACTGTGACAATAACTTGTACCATACTGTTTTGCTAAAAGGATGTGGACAGTATTCACTCCTTTTTTAAAACATTTATGCACCAACATTTATTTGTCAAGGTTTGTAAATGAACATATTGTGATGAAAGATATGTATATAAAGGTGACTGAAAGAAAAGATTATGTAGAAATGAGTAAAATTCATTGGACCAATCATTCTAATTGGTGTTTATAAATCTAAAGATGAAAATATTTTCCAATTATGAAGAAAAGATGGCTTTCTCTTCAACAAAATATATGCCTTTGTAGTTTTCAAAAGTGTTGGTTTTTTGAGAAGTGCAAAAAGAACCAAGATTAATGACAAGCTCAAATTTATTAAAGATGCACTCAAAATCTGTAATCAATATTAACACAATGAATGCATTCTAGGTTCATGCTTAACAACTGAGCACTTAGTTGCATTCAAAGTACTTTGCCCAGTTAGGGTACATACACCTTCAAAACTAGGATATATGGAATAAAAATTTGAATTTTTCCATGTTTAAATTCTTCTTGAAATTTCTAACAAAGTTGTTTTCACTATCCCTTTATCCATATTTGTAAATTATTTTTAAATGACTAAAAAAAATTAAAGGTCCACTGGACTGTAAATGGGGATAACTGTTTCTACTGATCCACTGAGGGTTAAGGGTACAATGCAAATTTCAATAACAGTTCTGGAAATTTTCAGACCTCTAACACCTCAGATTGTTTAAAGTTTTGGATTCTCGCTCTCCCCAAGAAAAAGCACTTATGCATGAAACTGTATGTGTTAAAATCCCAGAAAGTACATGGATTCCTTAAAGTCCACAGATGAGGAAACTGAGACTCTGAGAGAGTAACTAACCTACATTTTAATTTGAATGTAAGACATTATAACTTTATTGTCTGAGTTTAGCCTAAATAATGTTTAGCATTTTATAGCTAGAAGTATCTCTTGGCCAGTTTAATATTAAAATTGTTAATTCAATTACTTTAAAGAAGAGAATGAAGCAATAGCTACTATGCTTTGGAACATGTTCTCTTCTTTCCTAGTCTTTCTTTTTCACATTTCTGAAGTCAAGGACCTTTTTAAGCTCTCTGTAGTGTAATGTTACAAGGCCGTGCAAACCTCGATCCCACTGTTAACCTCAGACAATCCATTTCTTTTTGTTGGTGCTGAGGGTCACTATCAGGAAATAAAAGAAAGGCTGGTAGACACAGCAGTCACTCGATATGTATAGACTGAAGACACGTGAGAATGCAAACGATATTAAAAGAATCGCAGCTGGGTCATTTAGAAGGGAAAGGGATAATCCTTCTTGAGAAGATAGCAAACCTGCTGCTGACCTTCCACCTGCTAGAATGTGAGTTACTAATCAATACAACAGCCTGTAAAGTTTTATTGCTTAATGAGCCAGCAGAAAAAAGCAAATGTATGAACCAAGCAGGGGCTCATTGTTCCTTGGTTAACATGCAGCATCTAACAAAGCCACTAGCTGGATCCCTTGACAGGTGTTTTCTACTGCTCCATTCCTTTGTCCGAGGCTGCACATACCAATGAAACACCACAGTGCAGAGGTGCTCAAGGCTAGGAGCTGCAGGAAGCTGCCATGGGGCTTCTGGGCAGTTTTGTCCGCATACTGGTCTATCTAGATGTGTCGTCGTAAAGGGGGATTCTGAATTCCATTGCAACCTCAAGTGCAAATGTGGAAATCAAGCAACTTGGAACTTGAAAAAAAAGAATCTACTATGAGAAGGGAAAATGAATGCAAGAAGAGTCAAAATGATTCCTCTTGGTGGAAGGCTACCTCTAACCCTTAAAAAAAAATCTTTTTCCTTGTCCAAAGCAATATTTAGAAGTTTTCTATAGTAATTTCTATATACGTGCTTATCTGTGTATCTTGCTGTGGCCTGGGAGAATGAGCACATTCTTCTTCAAGGCCACAAGATGCAAGAAAGGGACAAACTCGGGGCTGAGATATGCGAGAGAGCTCTCTAGACGTTAACACGGATAATTCTCATGGTTCGCCTTTGCTCCATCAACAGGGGCCACCGCGTGCCCCCAAGGGAGTTCCCACCCTCACCATCCTCGGTTTCAGTCGGGGCGTAGTTCTCCGCGGTCTCGCTGTCGTTGTTTTCGGTCTCCTCCTCGCCCTCGCCTTCGTGGGCCAGGCCGGCATCCTGCACGGCGGCGGTGACGTTGGTCCCGCGCGCAGACGGGAGGACCGCCAGGAGCAGCCAGCCGACCGTCAGCAGCAGCCCGGCGGAGCAGCCCGTGCCCCTGGGGCTCATGGTTGAGGACTGGTGCGTTGAAGAGAGGTGCGACGCCCCGCCCGCAGCCGCCCGGCTCTGAATCTCCTGTGACGAACCGTGACGCCTCAATGGTTGCCTGGGCGCTGCTCCGGGGCTGAGCGCCTGGAACACGCGCGGAGCTGGGCTGCGTGGCGCGCAAGCCAGGACGCGACGAGGAGCCACGTGCCACAAGTCACCAGAAGAGGACGCCTCCCTTACCCGCAACCGGAAGTTCCCTGCCCAGGCCGCCTCCCTGAGCCTTCCGGGTGCGGTAGGGGTTGCTGTCAGTTGCTCCTTCCGCTGCAGTTGATGGAGCGACCCTTCAGTCTCCTGGCGCACCCTGCCTGCTTTCTTCTAAGACATTTCATTTTCGTACATAATGTTTACCCTTCCCCAAACTAGACTTCTTAGCCCTCACATACTCTTCGTGTGATTTGGTTTCAAAATTTCTTATCCAGAATGTCCAATTTGGGATGTATTGAGAAGGACTCGATTTCTTCTTTGGGATCAGAATAATAGACTTTGAGTAAGAAGAAATTTAGAAATCATCTGATACTCCAAACCCCTCATTTTTAAGTGAAGAGATTAAGAATCAGAGAGATGAAATGACTCGCCCAAAAACATCCAGCAAATTATTTACAAACCTGGAGCTCCCAGTCACATCTCCCGAACACTTACTCGATGATCAGTGATTCTTACGATTCAAGGTTAACAATGAAGAAGCTTTCAGTGGGGGTGATTGGGAGTTCAAGCACTGAAAAGTTAGGGTTCACTTTTGATTCTGTTATTACAAATTTTGCCTCATCTAGTAGTCACATTGTGGTTGTTTGTGGTTGTTTTTGAAAAGACACATAGGGCGCCATACTTTGAGGCTGATTGTTTAAATTCCTATGACAAGTGAGATGAAAGTGAACTTGCGTACACTCTGGCTTTTGGAATATTTGAATATCTAGTCTCAGCAGACTAACAGATAAGCAGGTAACAGAAGAGTATTAAGAGGGTCTTCAGAGACACTTATTTGTAACAAAACAGGTTGAAGCAGAAGTAGAAATTTTTTATTTGAATATTTTCTCCCAAAAAGGCTTCTACTTTTGAAAATACAAGGACTGCTAAACATCTTCAGTATTAAAGTTCGAACTGATATCGGTGAGAAGTCTCTGGGAACATTCATATCAATTAAAATACCTTAAAATATAGCGCTTGACAAGATTATGAGGGAGTTAACATGGGAAACTTAGAGATGATCTCGAGAAGTAAAGGCCTTTGTTTCATGGCTAAATGAGTCAAAATTTTTCTTGTTTGAATCCTGAGAGAAATAAAGTAAAAAATTATGCTGTCAAACACAAACTTTAAAACAATGATACATAGTATTGTTGCTGGCAAATTGTTGAGTGTTTCAAAGTCAATTTTAGGATCCATTGCTTCCTGAAGATAGTATCCTTTTTGAGCAGAGGAAGTCCCATAAACTCTATAGTATGTACTTTGACTCAGGGAAACATCAATAATCTAATAAATAAACAGCTGCAAAGGGAATCCAGATGGGTCTCAAAGAGGACCTGAAAGATTAAACTCTGAAATAAAGACTATTAATATTTCTAATAGCAGCAATATAAATCACCTATAAAATATTGTGTTACTCATGTAAGTTATAAGAAAAAGTGTAATGTCTGTCCTCAACAAACTTTTACTGTCTCTCTAGTACTCTCTCTAGCCACAAATAAATGAAAGGTAAGTGTTTAACCAGAAGGGCAGGGCACAGAGTCTAGAGGGACTGACCCTACTCTGACCTGCAGATACAAAGGAGCAGGAATTCCACCCTCAATCCCTGATATGCTCCTCTGACCCACCTCATCCTGCCTGGAACTAAGCATCTCCACCCCAGCTCCAATTTCGGATGTGGGGATTAAAGCCCAAACGCCTCTGCCCCACTCTGCCCAGACATAGCTCACCTATCTTGGTCTGACCTTACCTTGCTTGGCCTCATTTGGCACGCGGGAAAATCATTCCTCTATCCAGTCTCTGCACTACCTACCCTTGAAGACCAATTTGTATTCTGAAAAGGAAGACCAATTTGTGTATGTGTGATATAAGCACAAGATAATCAAGGCCTAAATAAAGGATTACCATAAAAATGAAAAGAGAAATGAATGTGAGAGAAATAACAAAGAAAGGATTAACAAAATGGAATGACTGGCTGCCTAAGCAGGATAAGGGAGTGAGGGAGGGAGCAAATAAAGGGAATTAGGAAAGTCAGTAGACATTTTGTTTAAGCAGGTTAAGTTGGAGGTATCAACAGAAGTCAAGTGAAAACATTCAGTGGGCAGCTTGAGATAACCATATACCAAAAAAAAAGCATGAAAAATACACACACACACACAGTTAATATAATGTTCTAAGTACTGCTATAATATTAGAAACTTTACAGTGATATTTGTGAAAATAATTGGGAGATAAAATTGATTTTGGCTTTAATATGCTTGATTTGGTAAAAAGCATTCTCCATAGTAATCCCCCAGAGAGAAGGTTCTCAAACCTCTTTTTTTTTTTTTTTTTTTT
>NW_012102787.1:3130826-3139848 GCF_000951045.1 Mandrillus leucophaeus
CCGGGTTCACGCCATTCTTCTGTCTCAACCTCCCGAGTAGCTAGGACTACAGGCGCCTGCCACCACGCCCGGCTAATTTTTTGTATTTTTAGTAGAGACAGGGTGTCACATGTTAGCCAGGATGGTCTCGATCTCCTGACCTCGTAATCTGCCCGCCTCAGCCTCCCAGAGTGCTGGGATTACAGGCGTGAGCCACTATGCCTGGCCCTCTTGTGATATTTCTAACCTTTAGGGGAAAGGAGGTTTCTCTCTTTGGAGCAAGATCCCAGAGGCAGGATTTCTCCCCTGGCTGTTTTGTTTCACACCCTTACCTCTGTTGTGTCCTCATTCTGTGTCCATCACTTAAAACTGTACTGCTACACAATGAGGGAATTTTGTGGTAGAAACTGTAGGAAACCTACTGCAGGAAAAAGATAGGCATAAAAAATTAAGAAGCTGTAGGAACCTCCCTGGACTTTTGAATATAGGAATAGCAGTTTCAAATGGTCAGACTATATCTTCTCAATAAAATGTAACTGCCTACAACGTCCTTACCTCACTGAAGGTCTTCTTAAGCCAATAAGAATTTCCATGCGTTAAAGGAAGAGTGGTACTCATAAGATATTCTTTCTATTTTAATAAGAAGAATTTTAAAAGCCATTGAAAATTAAATAATATTCTAGAGCAATGTGGTCGGCATTTGTGACAGGAATAAGTATCACACTGTGAATAAGTCTTGATAGAAAGCATATGGTACTTTCATATTCCTCTATTTGCAGGGCTGTGTAAACCACATTTTCTAAGATTGAATAAGGTCCCCTACCTGTAGTTATTCAGATTATAGATGCATAGCCTCACTTAGCTACATGTGCACAGATTAATACATGAAACAGAATTTTAGAATTTACCTGTGTCATTGAGTTTCCCCCAGAGCTTTTGTGATCGTATCTTTTTTTTTCTTTTTTTTTACTTTTGAGTCCATGGTAAGAACGAGTTCTCTTATTTCCCTTGGTTACTGAGGAACAAGGTCTATCCCAGTGTCCCATTTCACTACTTCTCTACCGACGCCCACTCCAAACTCAACTGCTTTCCAATTTTGTAATTTTGTCTCTCTAATACTCCTAAAATAGATGTGACCCTTACCCTCCTTTCTAAACATGGATTCCCTGGTGACAAGCCTAAATTGTCCTAATTTCTGAACTCAAGGATTCCCCCAGAGTCTCAAGTTTACAGTTTCTCCATTTAACTCTACTCTGTACCGCCACCAGAGCACAAACCATACAGGGTGTTACAACTCCCATGGTTTCAGGATATTTATTAACAAGCTATATAAAAGTCTACTACCTTTTCATATATATGGCTCAATTATACCAGAGCTTTACACTTTTCACACATGTAGATTAAGGAGAGTCATATAACTGGGTATCTTTAGAGTCTTTAGGAATTCTTGTATGGGACCAGTAAACATCAGATGCACCTAAATTATCTTAGGATTTTAATTTTACTTTCAACCGTGTAATAACACAGGACAGGCATTCTGGGGAAGAGTGCTTTGGAAGCAAGTGAAAACATAAGTTGTACTTCCCAAAACTCATAAGTACTCACCTTAAAAATTCTCTCGTTACTTTGAGGTGTGAGTAACGATTTTGTTCCAAAATAAGATTTTTTAAAATAGTGTTATTGAGACATAGGCCATACAATAAGTGGCACACATCTAAAGTAGAGAAATGCAAATTAAAACCACAATGAGATACCACTTTACCTCAGCCAGAATGACCATTATTTAAAAATCAAAAAACAATAGATATTGGCATGGATGCAATATAAAGGGAACACTTACACATTGTTGGTGGGGATGTAAATTAGTACAACCTTTATGGAAAATGGTAGGGAAATTTTTCAATGGTAGATCTATCATTTCCTTCAGCAACCCTGGTACTGGGTATCTACCCAAAGGAAAGGAAGTCATTACATAAAGAAGACACAGGCACATGCATGTTTATTGCAGCACAATTCACAATTCAAAAGATGTAGAATTAACCTAAGTGTCCATCAACCAATGAGTGGACAAAGAAAAGGTGATAAATATATTCACACATACCATGAAATATACCATCAAATAGCCAAAACTGAGAACAAAATAATGTCTTTTGCAGCAACTTGGATGGAACCGGAGGCCATAATTCTAAATGAAGTGACTCAGGAATGGAAAACCAAATACTGCATGTTCTCACTTATAAGTATGAGCTAAGTTATGGGTAGACAAATGCATATGGAGTGGTATGATAGACATTGAAGACTCAGAAAGGGTGAGGGGATTTTAAAAATTACCTATTGGGTACACTGTACACTATTTGGGTTATGGGTACACTTAAAGCCCAGACTTCACCACTATACAATTCATCCATGTAGACAAAAAACACTTGTGACCCTAGAGTTATTGAAATACATTTTCTTAAGAAAAGAAAACATAAAAAATAACAAAGTCTAACACCATCACCACAATCAAGATTGTGAAAATATCTGTCACACCAGTAAGTTTCCTCATCCCCTTCATACCTCCATCCTTGTCCCTAGGCAACTACTGATCTGCAAGAGAACATTTTATGGTGAGAACACTACTCTTCCATTAATACTTGTAAATTCTTACTACCTTAACAAGACCCTCAGAGAGGTAGGGCCTTTGTAGGCAGCTACATTAGAGTTTTATGTAAATGGAATCATACAGTATATATTCTTTTGTGTCTGGCTTCCTTCAGTCAGCAACACTGAGATTCATGTATGTTGTCGTGTGCATTAACAGTTCATCCCTTTATATTGCTGTGTAGTGTTTCACTGTGTGGATAATATCACAATTTGTTTTTCCATTCATCTTTTGGTGTACTTTTGGGAGATGTTTCTAATATGGGGCTTGTAATGTTTAGAATGTTTACATCTAACCAAGAATACTGATTGGTTTCTACAAACTAAGAATATTGGTTGATAGTTTTCTTGTAATATCTTTGTCTAGTTTTGGTATCACTGCAATACTGGCCTCATAGAATGAGTCATGGAATATTCTCTCCTCTGCAATTTTCTGGACAAGTTTGTGTGGAATTGACCTTATGCTTCTTTAAATGTTTGGTATACTTCACCTATGAATTATTGTCATGGATTTTTCTTTATGGGAAGATTTTTACCTACAAATTCCATTTCTTTAGTATACCTAAGGCCGTTCAGGTTATCTGTTTCTTCTAGAGTGAGCTTTAGTGGTTTGTGCCTTCCACAGAATTTGTTCATTTCATCTAAATTACAAAATTTATAGTGATAACAGTGTTCATAATATATTCTTATTATCCACTTAATATCTGTAGAAACTCTAGTGATGTTATCTGTCTCATTTTTGATGTTGGTAACCTATGCCTTCTCTCTCAGCCTGGCTAAAGGTGTATGAAGTTTATTGATACACTCTCAAAGAACTGACTTTTGGTTTCAATTACTTTATTGTTTTTATGTTTTCTAGCTTATTGATTTCTGCTTTAATTTTGATTCCCTTTTCTCTGCCTACTTTAGTTTTAATTTGCTCTTCTTCCCCAGTTCCTTACAATGGAAGATGAGTTTGTTGATTTGAGATTTTTCTGATTTTTTAAATACAGGCATTAAGTGTTATACATTTCTTCCTGAGTCCTATTTTAACGTTAGCCCACAGTTTCTGATATGCTATGATTTCATTTTCATTCAACTGGAAATATTTTTTAATTTTCATTTTGACTTTTTTGACCCATAGGTTATTTAGAAGTGTGGCATTTAGTTTCCAAATATTTTTTAATTTTCCAGATAATTAAATGTCTGATTTAATTGTGTTATGGTCACAGAATATACTTTGTAAGATTTGAACCCTTTTAAATTTGTCGATATTAGTATTATGGCCTAGAATATAATCTATATTGGGCCGGGCGCGGTGGCTCAAGCCTGTAATCCCAGCACTTTGGGAGGCCGAGATGGGCGGATCACGAGGTCAGGAGATCGAGACCATCCTGGCTAACACGGTGAAACCCGGTCTCTACTAAGAAATACAAAAAATAGCCGGGCAAGGTGGCAGCGCCTGTAGTCCCAGCTACTCGGGAGGCTGAGGCCGGAGAATGGCGTGAACCCGGGAGGCGGAGCTTGCAGTGAGCTGAGATCCGGCCACTGCACTCCAGCCTGGGCGACAGCGCGAGACTCCGTCTCAAAAAAAAAAAAAAATTAAAAAAAAAAAAAGAAAAGAATGTGTGTTCTGCTCTTGTTGGGTACAGTGCTCTATAAATGCCAGTTAGATCAAGTTAGTTGATAGTGTTGTCAAGTCAACTATACCATTGCTGATTTTGTGTCTACTAGTTCTATCAACTGTTAAAAGAGAGGTATTAAAATCTCCAATTATAATTGTGAATTTTTCTATTGTTTTTTGCAGCTCTATCCATTTTTGCCTCATACATTTTGAAGTTCTATTATTAGGGGCATACATATTTAAGATCTTTGTGTTCTCACGATTAATGATCTCTTTATCTTATGAAATAATCTTTTTTTATCCATGGTGATATTCTTTTCTTTGAAATATATGTTTTTATATTAAAATAACCAATCCAGCTTTGTTTTTTTAAATTAATGTTAGTATAGTATATATTTTCTTTCCATTTACTTTTTTTTTTTTTTTTTTTGAGATGGAGTCTTGTTCTGTTGGCTAGGCTGGAGTGCAGTGGTGCAATCTCAGCTCACTGCAACCTCCATTTCCCAGGGTCAAGTTATTCTCCTGCCTCAGCCTCCCAAGTAACTGGAATTACAGGCGCCCACCACCATACCCAGCTAATTTTTATATTTTTAGTAGAGACAGGGTTTCACCATGTTGGCCAGGCTGGTCTCAAACTCCTGACCTCAGGCAATCCGCCCGCCTCAGCCCCTCAAAGTGCTGGGATTACAGGTGTGAGCCACAGTGCCCAGCCCCCATTTATTTTTAACCTATTTTTGGCTTTATATTTAAGTTGTATTTTTGGTAGGCAACATATAGCTACTATGTATTAAATTAAACTTTTTATTTTGAGATACCTGTAGATTTACACACAGTTATATGAAATAATACAGAGAAGTCCTTTGTGTGCTTTATCTAGTTTTCCCAGTACTAACATCTTGTAAAACTACAGTAAAATATCATCCAGGATATTAACATTGATATAGTCAAGACACGGAACATTTGGTTCACCTCAAGGCTCCTCATGTTGCCCTTTTATAGCCACGTTCATTCTTCTGCTGCTCTAACACCCCTCTTTAGCCACTGGCAACTACCAATCTATTGTCCATTTCTGTAATTTTGTCAATTCAAGAATGCCATATAAATGGAATCATAGAGTATACAGGCTTTTGCGATTACTGGTTTTTTTTATTCCATATAATTCTCAGTCTAATGTGTGTAGCAATAGCTTGTCAAGTAGTATTCTATGATATGAATGTAGCACGGTTTCTTTAACCATTCACCTATTGGTGGACATCTGGATTGTTTCTGGTTTTTGACTATTATAAAGTTGCTATAAACATTCATATACAGATTTTGTCTGAATATAAATTTTCGCTTCTCTGTGATAAATGCTAGGAGCACAGTTGCTAGGTTGTATGAAAAGTGCATGTTTACCTTTTAAAGAAACTGCTAAATTGTTTTGAAAAGTAGCTGAACCATTTTATATTCCTGCAAGCAATGTATGAGTGATCCAGTTTCTCCACATCTTTAACAACTATTTTTTTTAATTTTAGCTGTATTGATAAGTATATGATATACTCCAAATATTGTACTAGTCCTTTGTCAGACATGTGGTTTGCAAATATTTTCTCCCTGTCCATTGCTAGTTTTTCATCCTCTTAATAGAATCTCTCACAGGCAAAAAAAATTAATTTTGATAAAGTTCAATTTATCATCTTTTACTTTGTATGTTTACTTTTGTACTTTTATTTTTGTATGTTTATCTTGTATCCTATGAACTTGCTAAATTCACTTATTAGGTCTAGGTGTTTTTATGCAGATTCCTTGGGATTTTCTACACAATCGTGTCATATGCGAGTAGGGACAGTTTTAATTCTTCCTTTTCAATCTGTATGCATTTTATTTCCTTTTCTTGCCTGACAGCACTGGCTAGAACTTTCAGTACTAGGCTGAATAAGAGTGATGAGAGCAGACATCTTTGCTTTGTCCCTGACCTTGGGAGAAGAGCATTTAGTCTTTCACTATGATGTGTAATATTAGCCGTAGGGTTTTTTAGATGCTCAAGATGAGGCAGTTCTCCCATTCCTATTTTTCTGGGAGTTTTTAAAAATTAATCATTAATGGGTATTGAATTTTGTCAAATGCATTTCTACATCAATTGAAACGATCATGTAATTTTTTACCTTCAGACTTAGTATGATGAATTACATTGATTGATTTTTAAATATTGAACCAGGATTGATTTTTAAATATTGAACCAGCTTTGCATCCTTGTTAAACTCCACTTGATTATATTGTATAATTCATTTTTTTAACATATTGCTGAATTTGCTAATATATTCTCAAGGATTATAAAATCTATACTCATGAGAGATATTGGTCTGTAGTTTGGTTTTGTTTTCTTTTTTTGTTTTGTTTTGTACTGTCTGTGTCTTTCTTCAGAATAAAACTAGCTTCATAGAATGAGTTGAGAAGTACAGTTTTCCTTTAGTTTCAAGAGGCATTAGTTCCAGGACACATTCTGTGTCTCCCTCTCTCTCTCTCTCTTTCTCTCTCTCTCTCTCTCTCTGCCTCTCTCTCTCTCTCATGAATTCCAAAATCTGAGGATGCTCAAATCCCTTATATAAAATGTCATAGTATTTGCATATAACCTATGCCATATCCTTTCACATACTTTAAATCATCTCTGGATCACATATAATGCCCAATGCAATGTAAATACTATGTAAATAGTTCTTATGCTGTATTTTTATTTGTGTTATTTTTTATTGTTACTTTTTAAAATTTGTTTCAAATATTTTTGATTTGTGATTAGTTTAATCTGCAAATGCATAGCTTGCAGACAAGAAGGACCAACTGTATTCCCCCAGTAGAATTTTCCAGTTAAACCATCTGGGCCTGGATATGTCTTTTGGGGGAATTTTTAAATTACAAAATCAATTTCCTAAATGGCTGTAGGGTTATTCAAATTATCTATACCATCTTGATGAGTTATAATAGTTTGTCCTTTTTGAGAGATTAGTCCATTTTGTCTAAGTTGCCAATTTCATGGGTATAGAGTTCTTTGTAGTGTTCCCTTGTTATCTTTTCGATATCTACAGCATCTGTAGTGACAGCCTCTGTTTCACTGTTGATATTGATAATTTGTGTCTTCTTTTTTTCTTTGTCATTCTTGCTAGAGATTTGTCAGTTTATCTTTTCAAAGAGTGAGTTTTTTGTTTTATTAATTTTCTTTATTTTCTGTTTTGAATTTTACCCTTATCTTTATTGTTTATTTCCTTCTGCTTGCTTTGAGCTTATTGTTCTCTTCTTTTTCTAGTTCCTTAAGGTGGGAGCTTAGGTTATTCATTTGAGACTGTTTTCTTTTCTGATATAAGCATTTATGCTATAAATATCCCTCTCAACACTATGTAAGGTGTGTTTCTCAAATTCTAATATATTTTCATTTTTATTTAGTTCAAAGTATTTTTTGATTCCTTTGAGACTTCATTTTTGACCCATGGATTATTTATCAGAATGTTATTTAGTTACCATATGTTTGGAGATTTTCCTGTTATTTCTCTGTTATTGAGTTCTAGTTTGATTCCGTTGTGGTCAGAAAACACATTCTGTATGATTTCAATTATTTTAAATGTGTCGAGGTTTGTTTTATGGCCAAGATATGTTCTATCTTGGTATATCTTCCATTGACTCTTGGGAAGAGTCCATATTCTTCTGTTGTTGAGTGGCATGTTCCATGTCAATTAGATGCTGCTGGTTGATGGTGCTATTAAGTTCTTCTGTATCTTTGCTCATTTTTTGGTCTAGTTGTTCTATCTATTGCTTAGAGTGTGGTGTTGAAGTTTCCAGGTATAATTTTAGATTTGCTATTTCTCCTTTCAGTTATATCAGTTTTTGCTTCACATATTTTGCAACTTGGTTGTTTGGTGCATACACATTTAAGATTGCTGTATCTTCTTGGTAGATTAACTTATTTATCATCAGGTAATGTCAGCTCCATGCCTTCAACTCAGAGAGTTTGCCAGGTTCTTCCTGGCTTCACCCTCCCTGCACCACAGCCTGCAAACTCTCTCAAGGCAATATTCTGGGGCAACTGTAAGCCTACCTCATTGTTTCCCATCTCTAAGGGATCACTATACTTCATTGCCTGATGACCAGTGTCTTGCAAACTGTTGTTTCATACTTTTTTCTGCTTGCGGGTAGGGCAGACAAAAGAGTGAGTTGCTAGACACAGCAGGATAAAACCAATTCTTCTTATTTCATCTTTGGCATTAGTCAAAGTCTCAATGTATGTTCTAATGGTTTTGGATATGGTGGCTTCCTTCCCTGTCCCCCTATTTCATGAATAAAGATCTAGGAAATTCAGATATTCAGAAAGCTCCAGTTGAATGTCATGAAAAAGGAGTTAATCCAACTTTATATTACAGTTCAGTTCTGAAGTTAGATCTCTCAAATAAGGCTCTGAAATTTTCTTTTGGGGGCCACATTTTCCAGCTTCTCTGAGCCCCATCCCATTTCCTGCATATCAAATATCACTTTTGATTAGTGACTAGAATTGATTAATGACTAGAATTCTTCTCTGAATGTTTGCCATTAACAGACTAGTGCTAGTGGGGAGAGTAATTTCCTTACCCAAGGATTTAGGGAAGTAGCCAGTAGATATCATTACTAGTTATCATTATTAGACATCATTTCTAGGCATGAGATAACTTTTCCAACTTTCTGGTGGCTTTTTTCCCTAGTAGATCTGGGGACAGGCCTTTATGTAGGTACTGAGTGATAATTAATTTGAAGTACCTTTAAAATAAATGAATCATGTATACTTATAACCTGAAC
>NW_012102787.1:3139898-3170025 GCF_000951045.1 Mandrillus leucophaeus
ACCTTTAAAATAAATGAATCATGTATACTTATAACCTGAACTTTACATTAGTATTTGATTCAATAAAGATGCCTCTGTAAGGAAAGTACCACAATGGCATTAATCCCTACCCCTCTGTGAAACTTGTATGAGCACTGTATAACATGATAGGGACATTATCCATTTTTGTCAGGGGTTTCTAATAAATTGTTCATATCAAACTTGAGACCAGTTGATTCAAATTATGAGACAATTTCTCTTTTTCTTTTTTATCCATAGAATATAGTTGATGGAATTGTAAATACTAAATACTGTTTTGAGGTTGTACATAAAAGCTCATCTTTTATTTGGTCTTTAAAGTCCTAGATTAATCTTAAACAATCGCTCTTGACTTGATAAGTAGAAAATATTTATGTCCAAGAAGATATAACAATCCTAAACATGTATGCACCTAACAACAGGGTTTCAAAATATGAGGAAGAAATTGACATAACTCAATGAATAAATAAATCCACTATTATAGTTGGACACTTCAACATCCCTCTTTTCAAGTAATTGAGAGATGAAACAAGCAGAAAATAAGTAAAGATAGAGTTGGCTTGAACAGCATTATCAGTCAACTGGACCTAATTGACATTTATACACAACAGAATACACATTGTTCTCAAGCTAGCCTGGAACATTTATCAAGATAGAATACATTCTGAGTCATAAGACACCCCACCACAGATATTAAAAAATGGAAATCATGCAAAGCATATTCTCAGACCACAATAGAATTCAACTTGAAATCAATAAAAGAATGATAGGTAGAAACTTACTCAAATATTTGAATGTTAAAAAACATACCTCCAAATAACATGTGGGTCAAATAAGAAGTCTCAAGGAAAATTTAGAAATATTTTGAAAATACAACTTATCAAAATTTGTTAGATACAGAAAAAAAACAATGCTTAGAGGAAAATTTAAAGGATTGAATGCATGTATGAAAGAAAAGAAAGATATAGCATCAATAACCTAAGCTTGCAACTTCAGAAACCAGAAAAAGAAGAAGAAATTAAGCCCAAAGTAAGTAGAAGAAAAGAAATAATAAAAATTAGAGCAGAAATCAGTGAACTTGGCAAAAGGAAATCAGTAAAGAAAATCAACAAGACTAACACCTGGTTCTTTGAAATAATCAAATCAATAAACCTCTAGCCAGGCTAACTAGGAAAAAAAGAGAATACATAAATTACTAATATAAGAAATAAAAGATGCGTCATCACTGCTGATTCCATGTACATTAAAAGGTTAATAAAGGAATCTTCTGAACAACTCTATGCCCACATATATAACCCAGATAAACGAACCAACTCCTTGAAAGATAACAATCTACCAAAATCCACACAAGAAGAAATATACAGTTAGAATAGGCCTATATCTATTAAGGAAATTAAATCAATAATTAGTAGCCTGCCAAAACAGAAAGCACCAGGCCCAGATGGGTTCACTGATAAATTCCATCAAAAATTTAAGAAAGAAATTATACTAATTATCTATCATCTCTTAGAGAAAATAGAAGCAGAAAGAATACTCTCTAACATTCTGAGACTAGCATTCCACCAGTAGTAAAACCAAAGACACTGCAAGAAAGGAAAACTGCAGACCAATATCTCTAACCATCTCTCATGAACACAGATGTAAACATTCACAACAAATTATTAGCAAACGGTATATAAAAAGAATTATCCATCATGAACCACTGGGGTTTATTCCATGTGTGGTTCAAAAATCAGTTAATTCATCACATTAACAGGCTAAAGAAGAAACATGTGATTTTGTCAATAGATGCAGAAAAAACATTTGAGAAAACCCAAAACCCATTAATGACTTTTTAAAAAAATCCTCAGCAAACTAGGAATAGAGAGGGTCTTCCTCAACTTGATATAAAACATCTACAAAAACCATACAGCTAATATCATACTTAATGGCGAGAAGCACGATCTACCTAAGATCAGGTAGGAACAAGGCAAGAATGTCTGTTCTTACTAATCCTATTTAACATCCTACTGGGAAGTCCTAGCTGATACAATAAGATACGGAAAGAACATAAAATGTATACAGATTGGGAAGGAAGAAATAAAACTATATTTGTTCATAGATGGCATGACCATCAATGTAGAAAATCCCAAAGAATCAACATCAGAAAACCCTGAAGCTAATAAGCAAGTTTAACAAGGTTGCAGGATACAAGGTTAATATATAAATTGCTTTCTTATATACCAGCAGTGAAAAATTGAAATTTGAAATGAAAACATAATGTCATTTACATTCACACTGAAAAGAAAAAAGAAATCTATAAAAATAAGCACAAGATTTATATGAGGAAAATTATAAGACTGTGATGAAAGAAATCAAGGAAGACAACACGTGGTGAGACAGTTCATGTATGTGGACAGGAAGACTCAATTTTATTCTTTTTCTTTTCTCTTTCTTTCTTTTTTTTTCCCACAAACTTCACCTTTCACCCTGCTGGGAGACATTGGCATCTCTCTCTTGGACTCTGAGCTTTTTCCCACCAGTAGATCTTTGTACTGGCTATTCTCCCTTGCATAGAAAGCTCTTCCCCTCACCTCCATTTGCCTGCTTTCTTCTTTTCATTCAACTGTCTCTCTCCTTCTTGCACAGATTTTCCCTAATCATTCTCTCCCAGTCTCCTTCCCTGTTACTTTCTACCAGACTATTCTATCAGCTTTCTAGCCAGTAGCACAAATGGCTCAAAACCTTGAACTTGAAGACAGCTCCTCACAAGGAACCACATTATCTCTGCCTTCCTGACCTTACATTTTCATCTTCACTTACTCCCTGAAGGAAAGACAAAAGACCCAGAACAACCTAGACAGTATTTAAAGGAGAAGAACAGTCAGAGCACTGACACTACCTGACTTCAAGACTTACTCGCAAGCTGCAGTAATCAAGACAGTGTTGTATTGGTGGGGGAAAAAAGACAAATATTTCAGCAGAACGGAAAAGAGAACCCAGAAATAGACCCAAACAAATATAGTCAACTGAACTTTCACAAAGGAGAGAAGACAATCCAACAGAGAAAGGGTGGTCTTTTCAACAAGTGGTATTGGAACAAGTGGTTGTCCACATGCCCCCCACCCTCGAAAAAAGGAATCTAGACACAGACCTTAGGTGTCTCACCAAAATTAACACAAATCAGATGATAAACCTGGAGGCAAAATGTAAAATATAAAACTCCTAGAAGATAACATAGCAAATCCAGAGCAACTTGGGTTTGGTGATAATTTCTTACATACAACACTAAAAGCATGATCCATGAAAGAGAAAAACTGATAAATTGGACTTCTAAACCAAAAATAAAATTCTAAGCCCCTCAACCAACTGAATGGACCCCTCTTGGCCAAGGGCAGTCTGAAGTAAACCTGAAACACTAGTTCAGTTCGTGATGGTAATAGGTGGTTGGACATTACTAATTATACCTTCCTCCCTTTGGAATTCAGGCACAGAATGACCAGCTATTAATATTAAAATGCAAATCAAAACCACAATGAGATAACATCTCACACCAATTAGAATGGCTATCATTAAAAAGTCAGGAAACAACAGGTGCTGGAGAGGATGTGGAGAAATAGGAACACTTTTACACTGTTGGTGGCACTGTAAACTAGTTCAACCATTGTGGAAGACAGTGTGGTGATTCCTCAAGGATCTACAACTAGAAATACCATTTGACCCAGCCATCCCATTACTGAGTATATACCCAAAGGATTATAAATCATGCTGCTATAAGGACACATGCACACGTATGTTTATTGCGGCACTATTCACAATAGCAAAGGCTTGGAACCAACCCAAATGTCCATCAATGATAGACTGGATTAAGAAAATGTGGCACATATACGCCATGGTATACTATGCAGCCATAAAAAAGGATGAGTTCATGTCCTTTGTAGGGACATGGATGCAGCTGGAAGCCATCATTCTCAGCAAATTGTTGCAAGAACAGAAAACCAAACACCGCATGTTCTCACTCATAGGTGGGAGTTGAACAATGAGATCACTTGGACACAGGAAGGGGAACATCACACACCAGGGCCTGTTGTGGGGTGGGGGGAGGGGGGAGGGATAGCATTAGGAGATAAACCTAATATAAATGATGAGTGAATGGGTGTAGCACACCAACATGGCACATGTATACATATGTAACAAACCTGCATGTTGTGCACATGTACCCTAGAACATAAAGTATTTTTTTTATATATATATAGCCATATATATAAAGTATTATATATATAGAGAGAGAGAGCCATATTTTGAAATGGCTCCACAAAGCTGTCTCCTGTGGGGGACATCTACATTCTGTAGAGAATCCCCTTCCATTTCCAGGTTTTTGTGTCTGACCCAGAAGAGAATTAACTAAGAGTCTGACACCTTTTTAAGTCTAATAAGATTATTCTGTCCAATAAGAAATGAATCTATTCTGTCTGAAGCCTTCTACCTGGAGGCTTCATTTGTGTAATAAGAACCTTGGTCTCCACAACCTCTTATCTTAACCCAGACACTCCCTTCTGTTGATTCCAGGTCTTAGATGAACTCAACCAATTGCCAATCAGAAAATCTTTGCATTCACCTATGACCTGGAAGCACCCCCATACCCACACCCACCACTTCATACTTCAAGTTGTCTTGCCTTTCTGGACCAAACTAATTTATATCCTACATACACTGATTGATGTCTTTGTCTCCCTAAAATGCAAAAAAATTGAGGTGTAGCCCAACTACCTCAGGCATATGTTCTCAGGATCTCCTAGGGCTGTGTCACAGGCTTTAGCACTCACATTTGGCTCAGAATAAATCTCTTCAAATATTTTACAGATTTTGACTCTTTTCAGATTTTACAGATTTTGACTTTTAATAGACTTTATTAAAATTTTAAAAACTTCTCTGTAAAAGATACTATTAAGAAAATGAAAAGACAAGCCACAGACTGGAAGAAAATATTTGCAAAACACATAAGGACTGATAACCAAATAATTCAACAAAGAACTCTTAAAACTCAACAATAAGAAAAGAAAACAAACAACCCAATTGAAAAATAGGCAAAAGTTCTGAATGGACAGCTCATCAAAGAAGATATACAAATGGCAAATAAGCATAGAGAAAGATCCTCAACACAACATGTCATTAAGGAATTGCAAATTAAAACAACAATGATAAACCACCACATAACTAAAATTCAAAAACACTAAAACACCAAATTCTGGTGAGGATGTGGAACAAGAGGAATGCTCATGCATTGCTGACAGAAATGCAAAATGGTATGGCCACTTTGGGTGACAGATTTGGCAATATTCACAAAACTAAATAGACTCTGACCATATGATATAGCAGTTTTGCTCCTTGGTATTTATCCCAATGAATTGAAAACATGTTTATACAAAGCCCCACATACAAATGTTTATGACAGTTTCATTTTGTTTTTTTGTTTTGTTGTGGGAATGAGGAGGACTGGAGAGACTACGTGGTGAAATAGGAGGATGTTTATTGAGTGCACTTAGACTTAGCAGATTAACATCCAAAAACTGGGCCTAGAACAAAGACAGCACTTGACTTTTTTTTTTTTTTTTAGACGGAGTCTTGCTGTGCCTCCCAGGCTGGAGGGCAGTGGTGTGATCTCGGCTCACTGCAAGCTCCGCCTCCCGACAGCACTTGACTTTTATACACACTTCAAAAAGGGGGTGGGCTAGCTTGAAATAAGCTTATAGTAGTGCAAAGCGTAGTGGTGTGAAAGCAAGCATACAGAGGCAGAACAAAGGCAGTTAATCAAATTGTGACAGGTTCATAACTCAGGATTACATGCGACTCTTGCTATGCGGTGTAGATGGCTGTTATCCAGGCTTGCTCTAATGCCTTGCATGGGCTTATCTCATAACCTTTGCTATGGCACCTAGATGGCTGCAGCCCAGGCCTGCTCAGGCACGTCTTATAACTTTCACTGTGCTGCTTAGATAAAACAGAATACGTGAAGTTACTAGTTACAAAAAACAGGAATCTATAAACTCATAAGTTTACTCATATCATTGGGGAAAGGAAAATTTGTTTTCTTCTCCTTATGTTGAGGGAGTGCTGGGAGAGTCTCTAGAGCACATTCCTTTGAGCCCTGGTTTCTTTGATAATGTTATTGAGACTTTGCCTGGGTCCAGGCTTTGCCTGTTACTGCCTTTGGGATGACTCAGCCTAATATAGAAAGCTTGTTTTTCTCTTTTTAATTTTAGTTTTCCTGTTTTTCTTTAATTTCCTGCTTCAGTTTTTTTTAATTATAAGTTTTATTCTTTTTTTTCTTTCCAGCTTTTTGCTTTTTTAGGTTCAAGGGGTACATGTGCAAATTCATTACATTTGTAAATTGCATGTCCCAAGGGTTTGGTATACAGATATTTTTGTCGCCCAGGTAATCAGGATAATACCTGATAGCTAGTTTTTCAATCTTAACCATCCTCTCACCCACCACCCTCAAATAGGCCCCAATGTCTATTGATCCTTTTTTTGTGTTCATGTGTACTCATGTTTAGCTCCCACTTATAAGTCAGAACATGCAGTATTTGGTTTTCTGTTTCTGCATTACTTTGCTTAGCTCCATCCATGTTGCTGCAAAGGCCATGATCTTATTTTTTTAGTAGCTGTGAAGTATTCCATGGTGTATATGTACCACATTTTCTTCATTCAATCTGCTGTTCATGGCATCTAGGTTGATTCAATGTCTTTTGTTTATAGCACTTTATTCATAATTGCTAAAACTTAAAAGCAACCAATGTAGGTAAATAGATAAACAAACTGTGGTACATCCATACAATGAAATTTTATTCAGCAATAAAAAGAAATCAACTATCACACTGTGAGGAGACATGGAGGAAACTTGCTAAGTAAGAAAAGCCCATCTGAAAAGGCTATATACTGTAAGGTTACAACTATATGACAGTCTGGAAGAGGCAAAACTGTGGAGAAAATAAAAAGATCAGTGGTTACTAGGGGTTCAGAGGAAAGAGGTGAAGAAAGGATGAATAAGTGGAGCACAGGTGATTTTCAGAACAGCGAAACTATTCTGTATGATACTGTAGTGGTAGATGCATGTGATAGGGTTTTTGTCAAAACTCATAGAAGTGTATAATACAAAGAGTGAACCTTAATGTAAACTATGGACTTTAATATTAATGTATCAAGATTGGCTCATAATTTGTAAAAAATGTACCACACTAACGCATGGCAAAACCAGGAGGTGTGTTTGGGTTGAATGAGTATATAGGAACTGTCTGTGCCTTCTGCTCAATTGTCTTGCAAACCAAAACTTATAAAAAAATAAAGTATATATTTTTAAAGACTTTATATTGTTTAGAGCAGTTTTAGGTTCACAGCAAAATTGAGTGAAAGATACAGAGATTCCCCATCTATTCTCTACCCCCAACACATGCATAATCTCCCCAACTATCAACATCAAGCACCATAGTGGTATATTTGTTACAATCAATGAACCCGCATTGGCACATCATCATAACCTAAAGTTCATAGCTTACATTAGGGCTCACCTTTGGTGGTGTACATTCTATCATTTGGACGGATGTATAGTGCCACGTACTGTATTCAGCCTTATAGTATTGACATAGTTTCAATATATCTTCCCCCCAAATTTCATGTTGAATTTTAATCCCATTTCATTTAATCAACATTGAGGAATGTTGCAGGGGGGCCTGGTGGGAGGCATTTGGGTCATGGGGGCAGATCCCTTCTGCTTGGCATTGTCCTCACAATAGTAAGTGAGTTCTGTCAAGATTTGGTTAAGTGTGTGACACCCCCCTCCCACTCCCTTTTGCTCCTGCTTTCTCCATGTGACATGCAAGCTTCCTGCTTCACCTTCTAACATAAGTAAAAGCTTCCTGAGCCCTCCCAAGAGCAGATACTGATGCTATACTTCCTGTAAAGCCTGCAGAACCATGAACCAATTAAATTGCTTTCTTATAAATTACCCAGTCTCAGATAATTCTTTATAGCAATGCAAGAATGGCCTAACACAGAAAATTGGTACTAGGAGTAGGACATTGCTATAAGGATACCTGAAAATGTGAAAGCAACTTTAGAATTGGGTAACAGGCAGATGTTGGAAGAATTTGGAGGGCTCAGAAGAAGACAGGAAGATGAAGGGAAGTTTGGAACTTCTGAGACTGGTTAAATGATTGTGACCAAAATGTTGACAGTGATATGGACAGTGAAGTCTAGGCTGCTGAGGTCTCAGAGGCAAATGAAGAACTTAAAAACTGGAGCAAATGTTGCCTTTATTGTGTCCTAGCAAAAAACTTGGCTGCATTGTGCCCATGCCCTAGGGATCTGTGGAAATTTCAACTTGATAGTGATGACCTAGGGTGTCTGGCAGAAGAAATTTCTAAGCAGCAAAGTGTTCAAGGTGTGGCCTGGCTGCTTCTAACAGGATACACTCAGAGGTAGGAGCAAATAAATTTTTTAAAATTGGAAGTTATATTTAAAAGAGAAGCAGAACATGAAAGTTTGGAAAATTTGTAGCCTAGATATGCAGCAGAGAAAGAAAAAGTTTTCTGGGGAGAGAAATTCAAGCAGGTTGCAGAGCAACCACTTGCTAGAGAGATTTGCATGACTTAAAAGGAGACAAGTGCTGATAGCCAAGACAATGGGAAAAAGGTGTCAAAGGCATTTCTAAGACCTTCACAGCGGCCCCTCCTATCATAGGCTCAGAGGCCTAGGAGGACTGAATGGTTTCATGAACAGGCCTAGGGTTCTGCTGCCCTGTGCAGTCTCAGAACACTGCTTCCTACATCTCCTCTGCTCCATCGTCAGCTGTGGATCAAAAGGACCCCAGTACATCTCTGCCTGTCACTCCAGACAGCAAAAGCCATGAGCTTTGGAGGCATTCATGTGGTGTTAAGCCTGCAGGCACACACACACAGTGCAAGAGTAAAGGAGTCTTAGTAGCCTTTGCCTAGATTTCAGAGGATGTATGGGAAAGCCTGGGTGCCCAAGCAGAAGCTTGCTACGGAGGCAGAACCCTCACAGAGAGCCTCTACTAGGGCAGTGCCTCTTTGGGGACTATGTGTGGGGATTCCAACCCCACATTTCCCCTTGGCACTGCCTAGTGGAGCTGTGAGAAGAGGACCACCATCCTCCAGACTTCAGAATGCTAGGTCCACTGGTAGCTTGCTCCCTGTACCTCGAAAAGCCCCAGGCACTCAACAACCTGTGAAAGCAGCCATGGGGGCTGAACCCTGCAAAGCCACAGGGGTAGAGCTGCCCAAAGCCTTGGAAGCCCACCCCTTACACCAGCATGTTCTGGATGTGGGACATGGAGTCAAAGGAGATAATTTTGGAGCTATAAGATTTAATGACTGCCCTGCTGGGTTTTGATCTTGCATGGAGCCTATAGCATCCTTTTTTTGGCCAATTTTTCCCTTTTGGAATGGAAGTGTTTACCTAATGCCTATATCCCCACTGGGTCTTGGAAGTAAACGGCTTGTTTTGATTTTACAGTCTCATAGGTAGAAGGAACTCATCTCCTGAGGAGACTTTGGACTTGGACTTGGGACTTGGGACTTTTGAATTGACACTGGAATGAGTTAAGTCTGGGAGACTACTGGGAAAGAAATATTGTATTTTGCAATGTGAGGACATGAGATGTAGGGAGCTAGGGGTGGAATGATATAATTTGAATATATGTCCCCACCAAATCTCATGTTGAATTATAATTCCCAATGTTGGAGGTGGGGCCTAGTGGGAGGTGTTTGTGTCATGGGGATAGATCCCTCATGCCTTGGTGTTGTCCTTGTGATAGTGGGTGAGCTCACTCGAGATTTGGTTGTTTAAGTGTGTACCACCCCACCCCCATCCCTGTTGCTTCTGCTTTTGTTATGTGGCATGCAAGCTCCCTCCTTTGCCTTCCACCATGAAGAAAACTTTCCTGAGGCCTCTGAGAAGCATATTCTGGCACCATGCTTCCTGTACAGCCTGCAGAACTGTGAGCTAATTAAACCTCTCTTTTAATAAATTATCCAGTTTCAGGTATTTCTTTATTGCAATGCAAGAACAGCCTAACACAAGTATTACACAGAGTATTTTCTCTGCCCTACAAATGTTAATTTTTAAAAACTGTTTCTGTAGAAAAAAAAAGAAAGAACTGAAGTAGAGGAAACAGTGATTTTAAGTCTGCCCAAACTTATCCCATACTGTTCATGCTGGGGAGTGACCATCCAGACAGAGGCTTCAGTTATCTCCAGTGTTACTCAGAAGATCATGGAGCAAGATATCCCAATACATCTGTTGCCCATTTACGGTTTGGATCACAGAAGATATATTGGGAAATTTTGTTCTAAGAAAACAAGACAGAGAAAGTTAATTTTAATTATAGTTTCAATTATTTTTCACTGTGAAAAAATAATGCTGTATGTTGATTAATAAATTTGGAAATAATTATTTCTATTGCTAGCAAGATGCAATGAAACTGGAATGCTCTAACAATGCAGGATTCAAAATAAATTGTTATAGACTTTTTCTAAAACAACTTTATCCATATATCAGAGGTGTGCTTTGTAAAATATTATATATATTTATATTCAATAATTTGATTATTGGTAATTTATGCTATGAAATGAATTTGATGGCTTAAACTATACAAACTGCACAAAGATGTTTATTACTGCATTATTTATAATGCCAAACATAGAAACTATCTGAATATGTATCTAATAGCAGAAAGATTAAATAATGTTTTCATAGCAATTCAATAAGATGTGTAACAGTCATTACAAATCATCATTAGGACATTTGATTATAGCCAGAATTGTTGTTACTAATTATCATTACAATTAGTTCAACATAGCACTATACAAAAAAGAATGAATACAAAATCTTCAAACATTACATTCTTTCCATCTAACCTCCATAGCTTTTCCCATGTTCACCCTATTGCTTTGAGTAAATGAATGATTGTACAAATACAAGTATGTAAACATCATGTGTGAATATGCAGAGACTGGCAGCTCGTTGAAACTGAAAGGCCACATGATGAGAGTTAGGATTTTCTTTTTAATTTTTAAATTTCTATTGTTTGCATAATAATTTATCTTTAAATAATGAGCAATACTTTGCCTCTCCTAATTACTGGGGGTTTAAGAGACACGAAAGCTTATTCTTGAGCAGGCATCATGCATGCCACACTAGCAACAAATCTGAGAATTGAAGTACTTATCCATATAGTTCAACATCCTGACCATTCTCCCTTCTACCTCCCAGATAATCACTTTTTAAAAACTGTATAGAGAATTGAAACAGATTTCTTCCTTTAGATAATTGTCTCAACTCTCAACTCGCTTGGCTGGTTAAAATCTGTTACAGAAATGCTTCTTAAGCTTTAATTGCACATGAATCACCTGGGGATCTTGTTAAAAGGCAGACTATGATTTGGTAGATTTGGGGTGGGGCCTGAGATTCTTCATTTCTATCAAGCTCCCAGATGATGCTGATGTTGCTAGCCCTGGACTATACTTATGTAGTAAATAATATAGTATTTGAGTAATCTACTTATCTAGTGAATCCAGAAAATTCATATACTTATATGTGTGTGCATATGTATGCATATATGTAATTCACATACTTATATGTGTGCATATATATCACATATATACACACACATATATACTTTATATATACATCTATACATATACACTTTATTTGTACATATACAAATATATGTATCTCTACATAGACTATATATACATTTATACACATATATACTATATATACACACACACATACATAAAGTATTCCATCAGGTTTGACCATCAACATGAAGCAAATTATGGCAAATGGCCAGTTTACACTGTAATTTATACTATACAGACAGCCTAGTTTCCTTAGTTTTCTCATCTTTGAAACAAAGATGATAAACAGTAGGTAAGTTACCTACTATTTCTAGATTCTGTGGAGAAAAAAGAAAGAAATGAAGTGTTGAGTTTGATCATGCTTGGCAGAGGCCTGACTTGTTTAATGATAAAAGCAAAACCTGGTCATAAATGTTCAAAAGGCATCAATAAGCCCTAGTAACTCTTGCTGATGGAATTGACATCTAGCACTCTTCTTACTCATAGACTATGCTCGAAAAATGTTTGTTCAGTAAATGCCACATGAACAAATTTATGAACACCTACAGCCATATCTTTGTACCGTACCCTATGCTACTATCTTCAGCTACTGGCTGAAAATATTATCTTTTTTTTCATGGTGTTCTCAATGATAAACCTGATTGACTTCAAATATGATGAAAGTATTCATTTTTGTGGAAAATCTTAAATCATCAAGATGCATTTTTCTGTGACATAATATTTGAATTGATGACATCTTCCAGAGTCAGTCAGTAACTCTCAACAAATCTTATTTTCCAGACACTGTCCTCAGCAAAAATAATACTGAGAGGTCAGCGCACATCTATCTGCAGGGCGTAAAAAGGTGGCATCTGAAATACTCTTTTCTCACTTCTTTCTTTGCATAGATAATGCATTGCTTTCCCCCACTGAATAGGGATTGTTGCCATAGTAATGTTTTAAGAACACTCCTAGATCAATATTAGAATTGCAGAAAGTATCTGAGATATTCCATGCAATTTGTGAGTCTAAAGCTATATCCCCACTCTTGTTTATTTGCTCAACTGTAGACTAAAGATTTGAGCAACTCTCACAACTGGTCAGTTCTGTGATGTGAAGAATTAAGTCAGTCAACCAACAAGTGTCTTGTGAATGTTTCCCAAGCAGAGGATTTTGCTAAGCATTAAGCAATAACCAGCAATGTGAAATGCAGAGGCTGTGTATCTGTCAATCTGGAAAAAAAAAAAATGCAGTGTTTACTGCACCAGAGTGCCAGGATCCCAGCTGTCCCTTAAAATACACACTTGGATTTTTTTCCATATTATATTTCAAAGTTTCCCTAAGAAAATTAAATATATTTCTCTTTTTATTGTCCTATTCATCTTTAGCTTCCCATCATAATTCCCAACCTGCCCACATAAATAATATCTCAGTACCACACACTGCACAAAATATGGGAAATGAGTTGCAATTCCTTATATTACAGAATGTTTAGAAATGTTCAGATGGTTTAGCATCAGTTATAAGGAAATAAATATATATATACCAAGTATGTGTCTGCTTCCTTCTGTAACAAAGCTACACATACAGAGGCAGTGCTTTTTATGCCACAAAGTAGATGTGCATTCCAAAGACCCCATTATCTTCAAGTGCTGTTACATAAATCTCCTCAAGTTATCCCAATAATGAATGTCCTTCTGAGGAGCTGGGTAAGAAGATGCCTGGGCTCCAGCTGCAGCCCTGCTTCCAGCCATGTGACCCTGAGCAAGTCATTTCACCTTGGCTGAGCCTGGTTTTCCATGTGTAAAAAAGACAGAACTGTACTTCCCAATCTGAGTCTCCATCTGACTATAAAACCTGTAGCGCCATGAAACAGAGTAAAATAAGGCGTCCCTTCATCCTTCTTTGGTCTTTTGCTCCACTTTGATATCCCTTGCTGATATAGCAAAGTACTCAGTATCTGTTCTTATGGAAGTTTGGTGGCAAACTCACACTGTCTGTCAAAAAGATTGGTGGTGGCTCACGCCTGTAACCCTAACAATTTGGGAGGCCAAGGCAGGTGGATCACTTGAGGTCAGAAGTTTGAGACCAGCCTGGACAATATGGTGAAACCTCGTCTCTCCTAAAAATACAAAAATTAGTCAGAAATTGCTTGAACACAGGAGGCAGAGGTTGCAGTGAACTGAGATTGTGCCACTGCACTCCAGCCTGGGCAACAGAGAGAGAGACTCCGTCTCCAAAAAAAACACAGAAAATTAACTCAGTGTTTTCCCAGTCATGTATATTATAGGAATGAATTCAAAGATTCGGTCTGGAAAAATGAGGACGCTTGTTATTTCAAATTAAGAATGTATAATCCATGGGAGGCCAAGGCAGGCGGATCACGAGGTCAGGAGATGGAGACCATCCTGGCTAACACAGTGAAACTCCATCTCTACTAAAAAATACAAAAAATTAGCTGGGCGTGGTGGCAGGCACCTGTAGTCCCAGCTACTTGGGAGGCTGAGGCAGGAGAATGGCATGAACCCGGGAAGCAGCGCTTGCAGTGAGCCGAGATCATGCCACTGCACTCCAGCCTGGGTGACACAGTGAGACTCTGTTTCAAAAAAAAAAAAAGAATATATAATTTATATATACACACATGAGTTTAGGAAAAATATATAGGTTAGGTAACTGAAAGATGAGCATTACCAAGTAATTGGTCAAGCTGTCTTAATTTTTTATACATCCATATTTAGAAATAAAATAATGCCCTGATATAAATGACTTCTAACTACCTGTCCTATATTATTCCTCCATTGTAACCATGAGTGAAATTGCATAAAGTTAGTCCATTGACCTGTAAAGTCAGATTTGCCCTCTAAAATGTGAGCTATTCTCAATATAAACAATCCTTTGTTTAACTATTTGTAACAGTCATTTTAGCTATATGAAAAGTGCTTGAAGTGTACGCTTAGAATGTCAAATTATAATTTAAATTTAAACATGATTTGGCAGAGGGTTGACTGCCACTCAGTGAATTCCTGGTTATCTGCACTATGGCAAAATGCTCATCTGCCCAGGTAAGTGACAACTGACTACGTTTTTATTACTGTGAAATTTCCCTTGGCCTGCTCATTGTCTCCCATACATCTCTGGGAATTTACCCTTTCCTCATTGGGATCTATTTCTTTAGTTGGAAAAATTCCAGAAACAATCTTATGTGGGAACCCTAGATATCCAGATGTTAGAGAGAAGTAGTGTTATTACATAAGAGGTGTACTTGGGATCTTCCTATTTACACAGATTAAGTGGAATAGTTGTGACAACTTCCATAATTGCACACCAGTATACTGTTCTGGGACCATCAGGAAACACAGCAGAATGAGCTGACATAAGCAGGTTCCCTCCCTGCATCACCATCTTACACCCAGCTCCCAAAACAAGGAAATGCTGGATAAAATAGGAAAACACCACAAAACAATTTTACTACAAGCCAAAAGCACAAAAGAATGGTAAAAATGCAGGAAGCAAAAACAAAGGCAGAAGCCAAAGTCAGAGCAGCATGCAGTAGCGGGGTGATGCAGCCACAGCCCATAGGGATTGAATGGAATGGAGGCCCTTGGGACTGCTGATTCAAGGGCAAGAAGTTTAGCCTAGGCTCTACATGAGGCTGGGAGCCTACCTGGGCCTTGGGCATTAAGGTCAGAGCCATGAAGTGCTGTCTTCTCCAGGGAAAAGGAGCCAGGAAAACTCCACAAGTCCAGAAAAGCCTTAAAGAAAGTTGTTGTCCTTCTGGGGCCTTGGGTTAGAAAATAGTCACCAGAAATCAAAATCCCAGTTCTGTGACATATTTGGGTGCATAGCTTGAATTTATATCATTTGCATGGTAGGGTACCTCCAGGCCAAGAAACAAGCCCAAAAAGTGGCCCAGGATCACTGGAACCCTAGAACCCAGAGAAACAAACAGCAACTGAAGGCATCTGGGAGGTTTCTACCAAATGTGGACCTGGAAGGATAAACAGAATTTCAATGGACAGAATTAGGGGAAAGGTGTTTCAGGTGGACACCTTCCTGTGCAAAAGCATATGAGGGAATATGTGGCCTAAGGTAAGAAATTTGTGAAGGGGGAGAGTGAGAAAAAAGGGTGTATAAGGGGGGCAGATTACAGGAATAAGATGATCAACTTTTTTATTGTAAAAATAACTGGTATTATGCTCAAGCTGATTGCAAATGTCACAATGTGTAAAGCTAATAACTAGGTTTATCGCTTTCCACTTGATAATGAGCAATATGAATAATGAATGATATGAATGTGTGAAAGTGTTGCTTAATATTAGCTAACCTCCCCTGAGTTCTCTTGGCCAAATAATTCCCCACAGTCAGATAAGTAAATCCTTGGTGCTACTTCCCTAGAACTTCCTATAGAGAAGGCCAAATGAGAAGTAGTTCAGTTTTCATATAATTTGGTGCATTGGTCCTTGTTACTTCCAATTTGGGGCCATTTGCAACCATTGTCTAGTATGTCTCACTCAATCATAAAGTCTCTCCCTGAATCTCAGTTTCAGCTGCTTCGCTAATTGTCTTTTGAGATCTTCCCTGGGCTCTCCCTAAAGAAAGTTTCATATAGTCTACATAGTTTACACTTAAAGTCAAACCATACCAAAAGACTTTCTAAATTGGGAAGACATGAAGCTTGCTGTTTTGCATGATGTGGTGTTACATAAAAACTTAATTTTTTAACATAAATCAGGGTTAGGCAAACTTTTCAATAAAGAGCCAGATAGTGAATCTTTTAGGCTTTGTGGGCTATATGCAGTCTCTATTACATACTCTTCATAGTTTTTTTCATTTGCTTTTTTGACACTTAAAAAGTGTAAAAACCAGTCTTAGCTCACAGGGCACACAAAAACAAGCTAGGGCCAGATTTGGCCCACCGGCTGTAGTTTGCTGAGCCCTGATATAGATTAATCCAAGGAATATAGCATTTTTGGCATTTAATTACAAAGAAGTCCAGAGCTAGCATGAGTGAATGACTGAGACCCTGAGGGATGACTGTTGGAATGCTGAGACCAGCTGAAGAGAATGTTAAAAACACAAGACTGTGCTCGCCTGAACAACCAGAGCATCCATCAAAAGGAAATCACTTTCAAAGTGAAATCATGCTTGCATGACGAACAGCAGAATATCAGTCCAAACAGATGTGTAGGAGGCAATGGAAAGTCAGAACCATGGAACAGTAGATTATTTAAAGCAAATGAAGTCAAGTGCCAGAGAAGATGTATAAAGGAGCCCAGAATGGGATTTTAGGGAAGATCCTACATCAAAACAAAACTACTCTGCTACACCACCCTTCAGTTTCAAGTCATTTAAGACTAGGTAACCACCTGTAGTATAACTCCTATTATAAACTAACACATAAAATATAAAGCTATTATTCTGGAGAAAGAGACGAGAGATGAGGAAGTAGGGGAGATAGAAGAAAGGCAAAAAGAGGAAAGGTAGGAGGGTGTGATGGTAAATTGTATATGTCAACTTGACTGGGCTATGGGGATGTCTAGATAGCTGACAAAACATTTCTGCAGGGGTGTTTCCAGAAGAGATTAGCATTTGAACTGATAAACTGAGTAAAGCAGATGGCCTTTCTCAATGTGGGTGAGCATTATTTAATACATTAGGGACCCTGAATAAAACAAAAAAATGGGGGAAGTGGGAATTATGTATTTGCTTAAGTTGTGCATCTAACTTCTCCTACCCTCAGACATTGGTGCTTCCAGTTCTCAGCCTCCAGACTTGGACTGGATCTCCTGGGTCTCAGGCCTTCCAGCTTAGACCAGCATAACATTGTTGACCTTTCTGGGCCTTCAGTCGGCTGATGGCAGATTGTAGGACTTCTCAGCCTACATAATCCTGTAAACCAATCCCTCATAATAAATTTCTGTATATCTATAAATATCTTACTTGTTCTGTTTCTGGAGATCCCTAATACAAACGGGAAAAGAAAGGAGAGGAGAGAAAGAAAAGCCAAGGGAAAGGGGGAAGAACAATAACATAACATTAAATTTTAATTTTAATTTTTATTTTTTTGAGATGGAGTCTCACTCTGTCACCCAGGCTGGAGTGCAGTGGCATGATCTCGGCTCACTGCAATCTCCACCTCCTGGGTTCAAGCAATTCTCTGCCTTAGCCTCCTGAGCAGCTGGGATTACAGGTGCCCACCACCATGCCTGCCCGGCTAATTTTTGCATTTTTAGTAGAGACGGGGTTTCACCATCTTGACTAGGCTGGTCTTGAATTCCTGACCTCATGATCCAACCCCCTCAGCCTCCCAAAGTGCTGGGATTACAGGCTTGAGCCACTGCACCCAGACAACATTTAATAAATCTTTAAGTATAAAGTAACATGTGGTATTTGTCTTAAGCCTAAAAATCCTGACTACAAAAAAAAAAAAAAAAAAAAAAAAAAAAAAAAAAAAAAAAAAAAACCTGTTATCTTTTTTCTTTTCCTTCATGTATTTCCCACAAGAAGTTGACAACTCGTTGTCCAGGATTAACCACATGGCCGCACCCAGCTGTGAGGAGGGTGGGAAGTATATTTTAGCTAAGCACATTGCCTCCTGTGATAAATCAGTAGAAAAGGAATAATGATGTTGGGGTAGGCTATGGCAGTTCTTGCTGTATGGAGCTAATGTGACTTTCACCTTATTGTGGTGATTGGAATATTTTTCAGCCAAGTCAGGGATCTGAAAACACAGAAAATTTAAGGAGCATTCAGAGCCACAGGTACGTAATCAGCCAAAGCATTTTGGAGGATAGACATTGGTAAACACCAGTACGCTAAATAAGCAATAGAAATAAATGTGTGTAAAATACACTACCCTTTTATGTTATCCAGAAGCATATGATATAAACCTCGAAAGAACAGCAATGGCCTTCAACTAAGCAGAACATAGTTTATTAGAGGTGAGCTCCTTTGAGATGAAAACAATTTAGAAAGTTAATATTGTTAGACTGGGAGAAAATATTCAAAAAACACATATCTGACAAAAAATTTGTATCTAGATTATCTAAAGAACTCTTAGAACTCAATAATTAAAGGCAAACAACCTAATTTTAAAATGGGCAAAAGATTTTAATAGACTAAAAAAGAGATGCACAAATGGCCAATAGTTACCTTAAAATACACTCAATATCATTAGTTACCACAGAAATGCAAACTAAAACCACAATTAGATACCACTACATCCTCACTAGAATTGCTATTAGTAAAAAAGCTGACAATATCAAGTGTTGGCAAGGAGGTAGAGAAACACGGAACTCTTCATGCTGATGGGAGTGTAAAAATAGTACAGCCACTATGGGGAACAATTTGGCAGCTTCTTATGAGGTTAACATGCAACCCAGCAATACTACTCTTAAGTATTTACCCAAAAGAAATGAAAATATATGTCCACAAAAAGATATGAACATACATAGCAGTTTTATTCAACATTTCAAAACATTGGGAAACAATCCAAACGTCCATCAACAGGTGAATGAATAACGAAATTTATCTCACAATTACAATCCAATAGCACTAATGTTATTTTAAAATCAATGTATCATGGTATATTCCCATAATGAAATTCTCTCAACAAGAAAAAGAAGACTACTGCATTCAATGACATGGATGAATCTGAAAACATTACACTTTGTGAAAGAAGTCAGGCACATAAATACATACTGATAATTCCATTTATACAATTCTAGAATAGTTAAAGCTAATCTACAGTGGCAAAAACCAGAGCAGTGGTTGTCTAGGCCAGGAGTGTTGGTGGGCAAATTGACTGCAAAGGAGGCCAATGGAACTTTTGGAGATGTTGGAAAAGTTCTGCATCTTTATTTTGATAATATTTACGGGTGTATAAATTTGCCAAAACTCATTTTAAAAACATACGGTTTTTTGTTTTGGTTTTGTTTTGTTTTGTTTTTGGTTGAGATGGAGTCTCACTCTGTTGCCCAGGCTCCCCGGTTGCAGTGCAGTGGCACGATCTTGGCTCACTGCAACCTCTGCCTCCCAGGTTCAAGTGATTTTCCTGCTGCAGCCTCCCAAGTAGCTGGGACTACAGGTGTGCACCACCATGCCTGACTAATTTTTGTATTTTTGGTAGAGAGAGGGTTTCACCATGTTGGCCAGGCTGGTCTCGAACCCCTGACCTCTGGTGATCCACATGCCTCAGCCTCCCAAAATGCTGGCATTATAGGCATGAGCCACCACACCCAGTCTACATAGTTAAAATTAGATTATTTTATTGTAAGTAAACTATAAACCAATAAATTGATTTTAAAAGAGCATTAGCGCTGTTGCATTGTAACTGAGATAAAAGCAGTGTTTATATAAAAAGTCGCATTCTTGGAATAGGATTCATTAAGTAATTGATTCATCAAATGAATTAATCCTTGGGTCAGAATCAAACATGTTCACCAAACACCTGCTGTTTGGTAAAAATCGTCCTAGTGCTGAGGATTAATGGATACACGACATAGTTCCTACTATCAGTGAGCTCAGTCTCATGAAGGATGTGGGCCTATAGACAAGTAGTGTCCATACAGGGTAATGGGGGCTGTAATAAAAGTGAGTACACAGTGCAGTGAGTGTTCAAAGGAAGAAACCACCACTTCTGCTTGAGGTAATTAAAGAAAGCTTCACCCAGAAGGTGTTTGAGTTGAGGCTTGAAAGATGAGTGTGAACTTCTCAGGAAGCCCAGGGGCTGAAGAATGCTGAAAGGGTATTCTGCCCATACCCGGAAAGAAGCCTACTGAAAGCATACAGTTGAGAAATAGCTCCGTGCAATAAAGTTTTGGGGTGGATCTTAGGCTTTGTGCAAGTGATAGGTGGGTGGCCCCATCAGAGAGGACCTTCTGTGCCATGTTAAACAGTCTAAACTTTGTCCTACATGAATTGAGAAACTAATGAAAGGTTTTAGCAGGAGAGGGAGGTGGTCAGATTTGCATCTCTGACAAGCAAGATGAATGGATTGGAGGGGAACAAATCAGAAATGGGGTTCAGAATTGTTAATGTATTAAAGAACTGGACTCAGTTATTAGTCAAGACCCAAGCAAGAACAACTTACTTTATCAGAGCCCACAGTGCTCCACATGGCCTGGCCACTGCCCTCCTTTCCCGTCTCCTTTCCGTGCACTGGCCTTCTTACTCGCTGTCCTCTAGTCACACTGGTCTCCCTGCCTTTCCTCAGACATTCTAAGTTCATTCCTGCCTTAGGACTTTGCATTAATGTTTGTTTCTGTCTAGGTCTCTGCTTCCTTCTCATGAGCCTGCTCTGCATTTAAATGTCACCTCTCTCAGAAAGCCTTTCGCTGATTTCCTGGTGTAATGCTTCCTTCTTTGCCATTCACTATTTATTACTTCCCTATTGGATCTTTTTCCCAGTGTCAAGAACTGGGAAGAGTCTGAGATATTACCCTATTTGCAAGACAAGAACTTGGCTTGCCACATTATCTCATGGATGCCAAGATAAGACACAAGACTCTTAGGTCAGAAACAAAGGGCGTTATTACTCATAACACAATAAGTAATCATGAGCTTTATGTTTACATCAGTACTTCTTGCTATCCAAGTTCCTGGGGTAAACAGTGTGACCCAGAGAGATACTGCACACACTGGGTTTGTCACAGCTGAGGAACCTAGTACTTAGGGAAGTTTAATCTTTTATATTGGATGGTAAACAAACATACCCAACCATATTTATAACTATTTATTACACTGGACAGTAATCAAGCCTACCCTCTGCTCCAGAGAGATGCTAACTTTATCTTCCAAGGCTGTTTGCCATACAGACATCCTTAAAAATATAGTCTAGAACAAAAGGGCAGTTTTTGACCTTTTGTTTATAAGACATGCAGAAACTTGAGAACCTTGGAGTATTATCTCCCAATAATATCCAACCCTCATTTCTACACTGTTTTTTTTGACTTCTGGTGAATTTTTCCAAGAGTACAGTGCTCCATCAGCTACTGTGCACAATTTGAGCAAGAACAGCTGGGATCAAATCCATTAAATTTGTCTTATACAGTATTTACTTAGGTTACTATCAATAGAACTCCAAGAAAAAGAATAAGACCAACTGGCAGCATAAATCTCAACCGTGTCCCACTATTGTCCCAGACCTAACCTGCAGAAAAATCGTATAAGTCATCAGGGTCTACATTAGAAATCTAAATGGTTTTAAGTTTTCATATTGACATTTGTACTTAGTCTGAAGCATCAATCCAAATATAACAGAATGTATTGGCAACAGCACAGATTTCACCATGGCCCATAGCGAAGAAGTTTAGGGTAATTCTTAGCAACCATTCTCAGCCCAGTGAATTAAGGCTGACCTTAATGCCTTCCAGGGCCAAAGTAGTATTTCCTTAAATACTTGAAGGTCTCTTATGACTCTCCATAAGGTGCAAGTCACTGTATTTTCAGGAAAGAGGCACATTCATGCTAGCTTCCTCCAACAGTGAGGAGCACAGGTTGACAGTGGCCTCCAACGTGGACTCATAGCCAACTGGCAGGCCTTGGGGTGCCCAATTTAGTTGGAATAATTTATGTTACTCTTAATTTTTGGAAAGCCTAGTTGAGAGCAATCAGTCCACCTGTTCTAGTTTTCCAAACCACCAGTCAGGTGGCATTCAGCAGCCTCATGGAATGACCTAGAGGTAGAAAAGACATCTAGAGGTGACAGGTGACAGGTGACACTTTTTCAGGGGAAGTGCAGAAGCCAGGGCAATCCCCTGCTGTTTCTGGTAGACTTCTCAGAAAGTTTGAAAGGAATGATGATCAAATAGCAGTTGGAATCATCTAAAGCAGAAATGTTTGCGACAATTCAGGAGAGATATACTACGTGTTTCCCTTCATGAGGAAGGCTCATGGGGTGAATCTAAAAAACAGAGATTATTAGTGCCTCTTTCCTTTGCACCCTCAGGGTCTAAAGTATTTGTATTAGTCTGTTCTCATGCTGCTATGAAGAAACACCTGAGACTGGGTAATTTATTAAGGAAAGAGGTTTAATTGACTCACAGTTCCACATGGCTGGGGAAGCCTCAGGAAACTTACAATTATGGCAGAAGGGAAAGCAAATCATTTTCATATGGTGGCAGGAGAGAGACTGAGTGCCCAGCAAAGGGGGAAGCTCCTTATAAAACCAGCAGATCTTGTGAGAAATCATTCACTATCATGAGAACAGGATGGGGGAAACCGCTCCCATGATTCAATTACCTCCTACCAGGTGCCTCCCATAACACATGGGATTATGGGAACTCCAATTCAAGATGAGATTTGGGTGAGGACACAGCCAAACCATATCAATATTCCTTCCCCAGGTGCTGGATTCTTGCTCTCCCTCCACAGTCTCAAAAATCAGTATGTCCCATTACAATAGCTGCAACATCCTCTTTTCTCTAATCATTCCAGATCTTTCATCTGATAGGGGTCATGTATAAGAAGAAAAAGGACACTTTTTAAAACTTATAGATCTACAACTGAGAGACAGGACTAGCTGGAATTTCCTAGGCCGACTAAGAATCCCTAAGCGTAGCTGGGAAGGTGACCGCATCCACCTTTAAATACAGGGCTTGCAACTTAGCTCACACCCGACCAATCAGAGAGCTCACTAAAATGCTAATTAGGCAAAAACAGGAGGTAAAGAAATAGCCAATCATCTATTGCCTGAGAGCACAGTGGGAGGGACAAGAATCGGGATATAAACCCAGGCATTCAAGCTGGCAACGGTAACCACCTTTGGGTCCCCTCCCCTTATATGGGAGCTCTGTTTTCACTCTGTTCCACTCTATTAAATCTTGCAACTGCACTTTCCTGGTGCGTGTCTTGTTAAGGCTCAAGCTGAGCTTTCGCTCCCTGTCCACCGCTGCTGTTTGCCGCCGTCACAGACCGGCCGCTGACTTCCATCCCTCTAGATCCGGCAGGGTGTCTGCCATGCTCCTGATCCGACCAGGCACCCATTGCTGCTGCCGATCGGGCTAAAGGTTTGCCACTGTTCCTGCGTGGCTAAGTGCCTGGGTTCGTCCTAATCGAGCTGAACACTAGTCACTGGGTTCCACGCTTCTCTTCCGTCCCCGGCTTCTAATAGAGCTGTAACACTCACTGCATGGTCCAAGATTCCATGGCTTGGAATCTGTGAGGCCAAGAACCCCAGGTCAGAGAATACAAGGCTTGCCACTGTCTTGGAAGTGGCCCGCCACCATCTTGGGGGCTTTGGGAGCAAGGACCCCCCATAACACAATGTTCACTACTTTGGCCTGTCAGTCACCTGCCTCCACAAAACAGAGACTTAGCATGCAGCCTACTCAACTAAATTGTCATTACCTTACGATCTGGGCCCACATCAAACCAGCAAGAGAATCCAGGTGACTGAAACAGAATTAAGCTTGAATTTCCTAGGCCACCTTTTGGCCAGGCTGCTAACCAAACTGCTTACCAACTAGATTGGCCTGTGGTTGCCAATAGGGGAACAAAAAAATATCAGGCCTAGGAATGGTCAGGACAGAATCCAAAATTGTAAAATAGAAGTATACACTTCCCATTCCTTTCATCATGACCGTTATCCAAGAAGTTGCCAAAAGTAGAAGATTCCTGTCTGAGGACAGCCATATTAGTGACCAACTGCCTTACTAAGGAGTGTAGACCAGAAACAGTTAAGGGAGGTTGTATTAGCTTCTTAGGGCTGCCCTAATGAATTATCACAAAGTGGGTAGCTTAAAACAATAGAAATTTCTTCTCTCACAGTTTTGGAGGCCAAAATCAGGGTGTTATCTGGGATGTACTTCCTCTGAAGGCGCTAGGGAAGGATCATTCTTTGCTTGTTCCGGCTTCTGATGGCTCCAGGCATTCCGCGGCTGGTGGCTGCATAACTCCATTCTCTACCTCCATCTTCATATAGTCTTCTTCCCTGTCTGTGTTTCTTCTCTTCTCTGCTATAAGATTTGTCATTACATTTAGCACCTACCTGGGTAATTCAAAACATCTCATCTCAAGATGCTGAACTTAATTACCTCTGCCAAGACCCTTTTTCCAAATAAGGTAACTTTCACAGAGTCTGGGTATTAGGACATGCACATATCTTTGGGGGGATTTAACCTGCCACAGAGGTATAGTCGGAAATCTTTTTGAGTCAAATTTTGAGGAGGCCATTCCAATACACAATACCACATGCCTGTGAATGGTACAGCACGTGGAAGGACCACTGGATAACTTAACTATTATTAGCTCATTCTTGAGTGGCTTTTGTGATAACAAATGCATCACTATCAGACTGCAAATAGTATGGAAAGCCAAACACATTATGCATATTAGTTTCAAGGGCCACAACAGTGTGGCTGGAGTCTGTTGACCAGACTGCAACAGCAACACTGTAACCTGAAAGAGCATCTACAGTGTGAAGCACCACTGATAACCCCAATGGAGGAGTCAAAGATCCAAAGTGGTATGTACATCAATCACCAGTGCATGGAAGGCAGTGTGGCAGCCTACAGCATGAGACAAATGGATCAACTATGGCAGGATTCACAGGTCTGGCATGCAGTGGCAGCCTCAGAAACACTGAATCCTTTACTTTGTTCCCAGTCTATGATGGTGGATGTGTTGCCATGTATGGTACGAGGATGGATTCCAGCAGCAATGGTAGCAACCAAGCTGTGCAGGCTTGATCAGCAGTTTGATTTCAGTTGATTTCATCAAAGAATAGGTTCTTATGATGAAGATTTACTTGAGTGAGGCTGACTGTTTTGTTAACACAGTTCATGACCCCAAAGAGGGATATCTCTAATCTGCCAGTCTTTGGTTTTCCAGGTGGCAGACCAAGTAGTTAGGCCATTGGCAACACCCGAAGAGTCAGTAAAAATATAACAGAGTCTGTCGAGGGGAATATTAGGCAGAGTTGTGAGAAGACCTTGAGTTCTGCCCCACCGATAGGACCAAATGCATCCATTTTGCCTCTGCATAGCTGAATAGCAGCCCCCTGGACAGTATTGGATTTCAACTTTGCCAAACCATCAGTGACTCAGACCTAGGCGTCTGTAGCAGGAATGAATAAACTTTTTCTTAAAGGCCCAGATAGTAAATATTTTAGGCTTATGGGATGTGTGATCTCTTTTTCAACTACTCAACTCTCCCACAGTAGCACAAAAGTACACAATACATTATGTTCTGTCCACACACACACACAAAAATAAAAATAGACAATACAGGAATGAATTAGTGTAATTGTGTTTTAATGAAACTTTATTTGGGAATACAAAATCAATGTACAAAAAGCAGTAGCATTCCTGTACACTAATAGCACCCAAGCTGAGAGCCAAATCAGGAATGTGGGCCCATTCACAATTGCCACACACACACACAAAATACCTAGGAGTACAGCTAATCATGGAGGTGAAAGATCTCTACAATGAGAGTTACAAAACACTGCTCAAAGAAATCAGAGATGACACAAACAAATGGAAGAACATTCCATGCTCATGGATAGGAAGAATCAATATCGTTCACATGGCCATACTGCCCAAAGCAATTTACAGATTCAATGCTACTCCCATCAAACTACCAATTACATTCTTCACAGAATTAGAAAAAGCTATTCTAACATTCATGTGGAACCAAAAAAGAGCCCAAATAGCTAAGGCAATCCTAAACAAAATGAACAAAGTTAGAGAAGTCACACTGCCTGACTTCAAACTGTACTACGAGGCTATAGTAACCAAAACAACATTGCACTGATACAAAAACAGACACATAGAGCAATGGAACAGAATAGAGAGCCCAGAAATAAAGCCACACACTTACAACCATCTGATCTTTGACAAAGCTGACAAAAACAAGCAATAAGGAAAGGACTGCCTATTCAATAAATGGTGCTGGGATAACTGGCTAGCTCCTATGTAATATAAGCAGAAGATTGAAATTGGACCCCTTCCTTACACCACATGCAAAAATTAACCCAAGATGAATTAAAGACCTAAATATAAACCCTAAAACTATAAAAACCCTGGAAGATAACCTAAGGAATATCATTTTGGGCATTAAAAACTGGCAAAGATTTCATGACAAAAATGCCAAAAGCAATTGTAACAAAAGCAAAAATTGACAAGTGGGACCTAATTAAACTAAAGAGCTTCTGCACAGCAAAAGAAACTCTCAAGAGTAAACAGGTGATCTACAGAATAGAAGAAAATATTTGCAAACTATACATCTGACGAAGGTCTAATATCCAGAATCTACAAGGAATTTAAACAAACATACAAGCCAAAAACAATTAATCCAATTGAAAAGTAGGCAAAAGTGGGCAAAGGGCATGAACAGACCCTTCAAAAGAAGACATATATGTGGCAAACATGCATATGAATAAATGCTCAGTATCACTAATCATTAGAGAAATGCAAATCAAAACCACAATGAGATATCATCTCATACCTGTCAGAATGGCTATTATTAAGAAGTCAAAAAATAACAGATGCCAGCAAGGTTGCAGAGACAAAGGGAATGCTTATACGCTGTTGGTGGGAGTGTAAATTAGTTCAGCCATTGTGTAAAGCAGTGTGGTGATTCCTCAAATAACTGAAAACAGAACTACCATTTGACCCAGCAATCCCACTACTGGGTATATACCCAAAGGAATATAAATGGTTGTACTATAAAGATACATGTACACATATGTTCACCACAGCACTATTCACAATAGCAAAGAGGTGGTCAACCGAAGTGCCCATCAATGGTGGACTGGATGAAGAAAATGTTGTACATATACACCATGGAATACTATGCAGTCATAAAAAAGTACCAAATGATGTTCTTTGCAGAAACATGGATGGAACTGGAGGCCATTATCCCTAGCAGACTAACGTGGGGACAGAAAATCAAATATTGCTTGTACTCAATATAACTGAAACTAAATAATGAGAACACATGGATACATAGAGGGGAACACACACTGGGGCCTATCAGATGGTGGGGGATGGGAGGAGGGAGAGGTTCAGGGGAAAAAAAAACTCTCAGGTTCTATGCTTGGTACCCAGGTGACAAAATAATCTGTACATAAAACCCCCAAGTCATGAGTTTACCTACATAACAAACCTGCACGCGTATCCCTGAAAGTAAAAGTTAAAATTTTTTTAAAAAGAATATTTTTAAATGCATGTTCCCTCATCTGCTTCTTTGCACTGTTTTTTTTTTTTATCATGAAAAACATAGTTTTATTTATTTAAAAAAAATGAGTGGCCAGCCTGCAGGCTATAGTTTGCTAACTTCTGATTGAAGGGAAAATTCTGTGAACAAAAGGCCCTATTGAGCCAGTGACTTTGTTTCAAATGGTAGAATAGAGGAGATAGTTTCTCCCAGAGAAACCTGCCAGTTTTTCTTGTGAAGCTGAGATGCTACTGGGGCCAGGATGGCTGCATTCTTGAATATACCATTTCTATTTGACAAACAAGGGTTATTGGGCTCTTCACAGCTTATTACCAGTTGAGTCCAAGTTGACCTACCCCACAATGAAAACATCAGACTGGAAGTCCAAAAGTCTCCATGAAGTAGGCACTCAATGTTGACAAGAGCCAGATAGCAAGTTAATAGCTGCTTTTCAAAAGAAATGTACCTGGTAGCTATGTCAGTGAGGTAACAAGACCAAAATCCCAAGGAGCACCTCTAGATAAAGGCTGCCTCTCTTTACCAGAAGTTCCTATCAGCAAAATCATCAGTCATGGAGATTTGTAGCTCACAGGGATAAGAACAGACTTCTTGGTGGTGGTGGTGATGATTGCTGTTGTTTTTTCTTTGAGTCCCACTTACAGGGTGCTGATTTTCAAGTTACCCCGTGTACAGGACCAAGAAAAATGCCCAAGTGAGGCACATACTGTCTCTAATAACCAAAAAAAGTATGATAAGGTGCTGGGTCTTCTTTATGGTGGTGGTTGGCTAGAGGCAGTTTTTTCTTGACTGATGGAGGGATTGAACATTGTGGATCCATACATGGTCCCAAAAACCTTCACTTGGTGAGCAGGCCTCTGGATTGTGTCAGGGTTTTCAGCCATCTCTTCTGGCAGACATGGGATAATACCACAGTCAGGACCTTCTCAGGCTTCTGACTTGCTAACCAGGAGGATATCATCTGAATAGTGAAAACTTTGGGCATCTGAGGAGGTATTCATGCTAAATCCCAACTCACCCGCTGGGCACAAATATCAGGATTGTTTATCCCACTGACACTTCTATATATGAGCCTCTCTCTGATCAGGAGAATCCCCTCTGGCAACTTCTGGGACAGGGAAGTAAAGGAATATAAAACATCAATTCATACTAGAGATTCATCCTATCCACAAGGTCTTGTTAACTTCCCTTCCCTACTGTATATCCAATCCACCCCTGTCACTTGGGACTTTGGGGTGGATTGTCTGTCCAATAGAACTTAAAAGTTTGAGGTCCTTCCCTCCTCAAGCTTTCCCAACATAATCAGATAAGTGTATATGGCCTCCAGTTGCCCTTGGAGACAGGGGGACCTTGGCCCAGCCCCAATCATCCTTCTCTTTAAAGCAGCTGAGGTCCAGGTCAATAGAGAGGGAGAGATCACAGAGGTGCAGAGGAAGAGAGTGATTCTGCACCAGAAATCAAGGCTTTGTATTTACTTTCAGTTTTAAGCAGTCACAGTGCAGTGCAACCAAATGAACTTCTAATGAGTTTAGCCTGTCTAAATCTCTGCATCCTCATTACTGATATCGTTTATTTCAGCATCACTGCCTTGGTAGCTATAGCCATATTGTCTTTTGGCTCTGGCCACAGGACTTGCTGCCTCATTGTCACTATAACATTTCTTCTTTTTCCCACCTAAGGCAAGCAAGCAATGACAAAAACACTGTTCTGATTGCTTGTTTTATTCCTATGCCTTTCACTTGGCCTTAAAACATATATTAACAGGTAGGACCATGGAGACCCTTACTAATCCCCCTACAATCCTTGTTCACCAATTGGGTGAGTGTTACCGCTGGATTCTAGAAAGTCCTTTCATATTCCTGAACCTGGCCCATATGGTACTTACCCTTTCTTTTTCAGAAAGCAATGTCTGTGTCAGCATCTTATACTCTCACCGAAAACTGCTAAGAACTATGAAGGGACTGAGGTTTTATCTGCTTGCAAACTAACAAAGTAGCCAGCCACGGTTTCATGGATGAGGACAGAAAACACTAGACTCCTGGTTCAAAGATAAAGCACCTTATTACTCACAACACAGCAGATGGCACGAGCTTCATATTTATGCTGCTTCCTTTTGCCCCTCAAATTCAAGAGTGATCTGGGGAAGGCCTCTGTGAATGCGGCACACACACTGTGGCTGAGGAACCATGAGCTCAGGTGTCCCAAACCTTTCATACTAGACAGTAAGCAAACCTACCTACCACCTGCTCCCAAGGAGGACACTATTATCTTCCAAGGCTGTTTGCTATACAAACATCCTTGAAAAGACAGTTCCA
>NW_012102787.1:3170765-3190778 GCF_000951045.1 Mandrillus leucophaeus
TCAAGTGATTCTCCTGCCTCCAACTCCCGAGTAGCTGGGACTACAGGCATGCCACCATGCCCAGCTAATTTTTTTGTATTTTTAGTTGAGACAGGGTTTCACCATGTTGGCAGGGATGGTCTCGATCTCTTGACCTCATGATCCGCCTGCCTCGACCTCTCAAAGTGCTGGGATTACAGGCGTGAGCCACTGCGCCTGGCCAGTTCTTTTTTAATTCATGTTTGTCGGGCTAGATTGAAAAACCCTTGAAGGTGGGGATGGAGTCTTATTCATAAGGCTGAGACTAGGGCGAAGCAACTAAAGAACCTCAGTGCAAAATTTAAGGAGGTACCCTCAAGCACATGCAAATGTGCCCTACACGCTTTGCTTGCCTGACCCTAGTCTAGTCCTGCTTACTTGTCTTCACATCTTCAGAGCCCACTAAAGTGGCTCTCATCTAATAGATATTCCACCAGTGTTTATTCAGTTAAAATGAATAGGATTACAAACTGAAAGTGTTTGACACCCATTTGCTTAGTACGTAATATTTGCCCTTTGACCCTTTAGAAGCATGTTCACCATTCTCCGCCCTGCTTTGTGCCACAGAAGGCTGACCTGTGTGAACTGTATCAAAAGGCACTCTTGCCTCTAGCTTCTAGTTGGATGTGGTCAGTGGAAACTCCCAGTAGAAATTGGAAGGGCAGAAGCAGGATGAGTTCAGGGCCCCAGTTCCCTTGCTGCAAGGTCACCTTGGATTGGCTATTTCCTCCAACAAAGACACAGCTCTTGTCAGTCAGACCTCCCTTACAGGTACAGTCACTCTCTTCAGGTTACAATAGTTGCTCCCGCCCCTTGCTCCTTCATGCCTAAGATGGGTGATGGCTCCCCATTGTGGCTGGCTCTGGAATGTATTCCTATACCTTTCTGTTTCCCTCAACTCTGACTGCATCTTTTTTACATAGTTCATTTATTAAAACTCTTTCAGGCCAGGCACAGTGAGTGGCTCATGCCTGTAATCCCAGCACTTTGGGAGGCCGAGGCAGGCAGATCCCTTGAGTTCGAGATTAGCCTGGGCAACATGGCAAAACACTGTCCCTATAAAAAATACGAAAAAAAAACATTAGCCGGGTATGGTGGTTTAAACCTGTAGTCCCAGCTACTTGGGAGGCTGAGGTGGGAGGATCACTTGAGCCTAGGAGCTTGAGCCGGGGAGGTTGAGGCTGCAGTGAGCTGTGATCATGCCACTACACTTCTTCCTGGATGACAGAGAGACCCTGTCTCAAACAAACACACACTTTCAATTACTTCATTTGAGTGTGCTCTTTTCTTTTTCCTATTGAGACTCTTAAAGAACATGATATTGGACCTCAACAGGTATTTTATAATAAATATGGGGAAAAGCAATGATAACATATATCACTTAATTTTTTAAATATAAAACATACCATTTTAAAAGAAAACTTGACAGCAACTATATGGTATTTTATTGGTTTCAACCAAATGAATTTAATTTCAATGGGTCGTGATACCTAAAATTGATAAAGTAATAAAATTAAGCCAAAGGAGAACTAGTTTGAAGCCTGGGAAGACTGATGATGTATTATGGATAATGAATGCTAGAGGGTTGGGTATTTTGATAATTCACCTTTGTGTCGTTAGTAAGTTAATCACAAATCTATGCATCAAAATGAAAATGCTCAGTTAAAGGAATATATAAAGCCTTACATGACTCCAAGAATTATTAGGGCAGAAAGACTTAAAAGAGTCTGAAAACTAAAGGATGCCTAGGTAAAATAATTTCAATTATCTTAATGATTTAATAGCATAAGTATGAACATTTCTTGATAACAAAACGGCATTAATAATTCTGACTGGTAAAAGAAAAGCTTTAATTTACCAGAAAAGGGTTAAAGTTGATATACTGTTTCATCTGGGAAACTCAATTACTGAAAAGCAGAAGAGCAAATTGATTAATAGGTGGTTTTAACAATGGTTTCATGCTTTGGTCACTACAAATAGTGGGTCAGGAGTGATGAAAATCCTACTAAATTCATAACAGCTTAATAAACCCAGACGATTTTGGATTCTAACAGCAAGTTTATTTTGATGTCGGGCTGACATTTACATTAGATTTCATCTCTTCTAATAGTGCCTTTAAAAAAAAAATCTTTGAACAAAATGGGATGGCAATTCCTTAACCCTTTCATCCCTGGAACTAATTACCTAAAGAAAGAATATGACTGTGTGTTAAATTATAAGCTTATTTAGAAGATGCAGCACAGAATTGAGTAATTATACAGATAATTGAATCCCCAAGCCTTTCTCTTTATGCAGAGTCTAAATAATTGATGCAAGGATGAATTATCCAGATTCATTATCTCATTTCTGGACTTCGTTTTAGTAATTACAAATTAAAATTCAGCCAACATTTATTGAACAGCAGCTGATTCCAAAATTTTCCATATGCTGTTCCAGTTCATCTTCCTAGCACCTTTGTAGTGTAGGTGTCATTAATTCCATTTTACAGATGAGGATGCTCAGATTCAGAGAGGTTTATAACTTGCATGGAATTGGATTTGAAACCACACCCCCTTACTTCAAGTCTGACAAAGTTTCCTTTAAACCACATGGATAAATAGATGAGAAATGCAATTTGATCATGGTATGAAAGTCACACATTCTAGGTAAACAACAGTAACCAGGGGATGAGTTTGCTGCTCTGAAGTTCTAACTGAACATGGCTTGAACATTTCTGAGGATCCTGTCATCAACCACACTGGGAGCAGAGCAGGACTAAGTTTACACCCAAATTGATTTGTTTTCTTCATCAGTTACCTCTCACTGTCTCTGGAAATGATTTATCTTTCCTACCTGATTTTTGAGTAGAGGAAACATTATGACATTAATTGGTCACCAGTTAAACAGTGACTCATGATTTATATAAAGAATATAGAGCTTTTCTGGAAGACATTTCCCTTTGCCAATGTTACAGATAAACATTTCATTTCACATATAGAAGATCAAAACTAGGAAAGGAAACAAACAATAATTTAAAAATCCAGTGCCTGAGGGGAGGAAATTGTATCCAAAGAGATAATCCCTCAGGCACTTACTCTCTGTTATTCACCAAGAAAAGAATGCATACGATTGAAAATATATGAGAAAACTGAAAGAAGCAGGAACTGGAGGAAGCTGGAACAGACTAGCTGTTGTCTAGAAAAGAGCAGATGGTTCTTGGTTGGTAAGAATACCAATCGTATTCCAGTGGTGTGTGACTTAGTAGAACCAAAATAAGTGACATACTGGTCCAGAGAGAAAACTGCCCCAGGTCTAAGGTGGCCAGAAAAATGAAGAGCTACAGAATGTGTTCAAGGAAACATGACTTTTATTTGCATTTTCCCCTTGATTTGACTTTGTACTTCACATTTCCAGCCTTCTACACATTAAACAATGAAAGGAACTTATTTCTAGACCCTGACTCAGCAATCCACACAAAATCTCAGGCAGTGCCCAGCAGAAACCAACCTGTATAAAACCCCCCAAAAAACCAGGAAGATTTTCCCCATTTTTTATCCCACATCCCTCCTTGCCTTTCTCAGTCCATACATTGCTATAGCCTCATCAAGAATAGTCTTGAGTAAAACCTACAGTTCCATTTTTTTTCTCCAAGAAACCACTAGAGCAAAACTCATATAAAGAAGAATCAAGCAGTCTTTTCAGATAAACGTATTAGAAAAAGGCAGTTTCTATGTTCATTCATTCATTCCACAATTGTTTTAGCAGTACCTACTCATTTCCAGCCCCTGTGCCAGGCGCTGGGGATTTAGAGGAACAATGTGATCTGGCTTTCAACCTAGATGAGGAGACAGGACACACAATCCATTGTAGTTAGGGTACCTCACAGATAGGAACACCAATCTAGGATAGCACAAACATAGAAGTTTTAAAACTTTAATATCTAGAATATGCTGTTGTATGATTTGTTGGTGGCGTTTCTTGCAAATAAACGGGTTACAAATGCAACACTATGGGCTCTGGCCAGTGCGGCAACCTTCCCCAGTCTATGATTCTGAGGTTACTTCTGGACAAACTGAAAGTAGTCTTTGTTGTCTGGGGTGGCTTAAAGGGATCTAAGGGATGCTCCTTTACAGTAAAGAGATATTCCCTTTACTTGAGCAGTTTCCAGGTGAGCAAACCTTTGACTCAATTGTCAAAGCCTCTTACTAAGCCCCTCTAAATGTAATGAGCTCCCTCAAAAAAAAAAAAAAAAACTGTTTGGTGGGGGGAAGTCTCAAATCAAATAAGAAAAAAAAATGCACATAAATATTTAACATTGAATGTATTCTCATTTGTGTCATATGCCAAAGGAGGTATCACAGGAGATGAGCAAGACGGCCAGTTTTCCCTTTCGTTAAACTTGTAAGAGTCCTGTAAAAGGCAACTCTTGAGCACAGAGGAGAGAGTTTTCTCTTCTTTTCCTACATAGTTTCTCCTTCTGTTAGGCTTTCAAAGTGGAGGACGTAATGGCTCGCTACCAGGGCTACCCGCATTTCCCAAGCGTTGGCTCCTGCGCCCCTGGAGGGAGGAGGAACCTGGCGGGAGAGGAGGGGAAGCAGTGGAAGGGTCCTTTCTCCTGCTGCCGGGACGGCAGGCGTGGCAAATAGGGGTATTGGCCTGCCTCTTCGCCACCTTTTCATTCTACTCTCCCTGCCTTGCAAAAAGTCACAGAAGGTCACCAAGCACATAATCCATCATGGCGTTTTGACAGAACACCCGCAGCCCCGCTGAGGGAAGACATGAGGTCATTAAGGGCTTTCAACGCAGACGAGGAGGAACCAGATTATATATGAGCCAAATTACTTCTCTCTTGGCCATGAGGGATATTAACGTTGAAATGAATTTCCTAAAGGCTATTGCAGAATCGTCTTGTCTGGGCATCTCGAGAAGAGAAGCGGTAGTGCCCGTCTAATGCTAGATGGGGGGAGAAGAGCTCGGGAGGAAATGGCATAGCCTCCACGTTTCCTTCCAGCCTTAGACTTCTATTAAACTTCTGTTAGATACTGGCCACAAGGTGCTTTTTGGATAGTATTAGATTTGAAGTGAAACAAATTGCTGGTCATTTACTTACACTTTGATCGCCTTTGGGTATACACCAATTGTTGATGAGAAATAACAAAATTAATGGAAATCGTCACTGAAGAGAAATCTCTACCTACCTTTCCACTCTCTGTAGGCTTCTATAACTGAGAGAATCAGTTACCAGAAAGTCTGCTGGGGAAAATGAAGTTAAGGCATAAAACCAAGAAGAAATGATGTTGTAAGTCAGTGACCCTGTTTTATCCCCGAAACAACCACAACCACACTCAGCATTTCAATCGACTTAAGTGAAAATGTGAATTGGGCCCCTAGTTCTCATTGATTAATCACACTGGGAGACAAATCAGCCAAGAAACCAATTGAATTAAAAGGCTGAACAGGATAAATAAAACCTAGGAACAATCCTTTAACATAGACAGCTATGACTCAGTTATGAACGCTCAGCACAAAATGATCCTGAGGAGAGAAAAATGACAGTTATCATTATTACTGTTAACATAATTAGTTGCTATTATTACCACATTTTATTAAAAGCTCGTGAAAAAAACAGATGTGCCACCGTAAAAATTATGTCAAGAACTTAAAACGTAGTTAGAGAAAAAGAAAAAATTCAGGTTTTCATGATTGTGCTTAAATTAATGTTTAATACATCCTGCTAATTTTTTTTTTTTTTTTTTTTTTTGCTTGTGACTCATCTAAAAGACTAAAAGGATTTTACATTTTCAGAACAGGAAGATAAAGAAATCAGGATGCTGCAGCAAAATAAGCAACATTCTAGCTGATAATTATCTATCACACAGTATAGTAACTTTTAATTAATTTGGTCACAGTTTAATTAAAACTTGTTTTATTTAATCAGATCTCCAGGAAGCTAGTGATTCACATTTACATTGTGCTTCGAATGCACATTTTCTTCGTCTCCTGTTATCACCAGGTAATTCAGTAACGATTGCTTGCGACTAGGCTAGGCCTCTATATTGGTCACAAAATTTATCACCTCACTATAGAGTGACCTCTGCTTGAATCTCCTTAGGTTTCTCTAACTTGTTTTATTCATGAGGCACTCTTGTTCCAGGAGGCCAAATACAGTTATCAGCGGCAAAGGTCAGCACCTGTCTTTAGCTCGTCTCATAAGTCGGTGGCCCTACAAGGGGTTGTTCCACTGCATTATACATTCTGGACGGAAGGTACAGGAAAAACAAGCAAACAAAGGAAAAGCAAGGCATTTCCCTTTCCCTTAAAAAGGCTGTGATCTGGTTTAGGAAATCATGTTCATCTTTTATCCCTTCACAAGGGCCTCCAGCCAGTCTTGCTGCCTTCTGGCTCCTACTCCCTACCACAGATCTCCCCAGCACCCTTCAATCTGATCAGCGTCTTCCACAACCACTTTGACTCTCTCCCTCTCCTCAGGAAAGCCAAGTCCAAATTCCTCAATCACCAGAATGCACAACACTGTGGCTGCATTACATAAATCTCTTCTGCAGCCTCACCCCTAATGCCTCACAATGAAGCTGGCTCTGGCCATCGTCCCCATCTGAGCCACCACCTCCCCTCTCTATTTAGTCACATTCTACCTGTACTTCAAGCTCCAGTTCTCCTCCACAAACTTGCCAGTATAGCCTAGCCCTTAGCTCTCTCTCCCTTTCCTATTCATGGGACTTTCTGCGTCAGCAAAGATTTCATTTAGCAATCAATCTTCCAAATTAAATCATTGGCTTCCTGAGCAGAGGCCAGGATTTACACCTTCTTGGTTATCCCCAGGCCCTACCCCAGCATTATTTTTCCTCAACAATTGTTAGTAAGTCATGATGGACAGTGATAAAAGTGGAAAAGAATTGATGGTGTAATACCTTAAAACATTTTTAATATGTCAACAGGCACAATCATTTTATTTTTAATTTACTTAAATCTTGCCTCTCCCTACTATACTATATTTTCCCCAAGAATCTAGATCAGGTTGTCTACTTTTTTGCTTTATTCCAAATACCTAGCATAGCACTGCACACATTGTAGAGATTTATTAAATAGTTGCTGCTTTAATTTAATTAACTTGATATAGCTGACACAAATATCTACAAAACCAAATATAAATATCTGTGCCACCACTAAATACTATAATTGCTATTCTTCAGCAATTTTAGTAGATTGTCCTCGTACTGACACTTCACTTCTCAGTCTAATGGGTTATTTATTTAATTAATAGCTATTGCCCATTAGGATCCATTAACATATCAAATTGTTTTTTCTAAGCCTTGCCAAAAAATAAATTGTACATGTGTTACTCTATGACTCTTGATTCTATTATTTTAACATCTCTTTGATGATCTACGAGTCCCTAATTAAGATAACAAATTAAATATACAAAACATTAAGTTTATAACTCCTTTGTGAAGGCAAACCTAAATATGAATTTGCTGATATTTCAAATTGTTTTCAATTTGGTTTTATAGGACTTTGTTGTGCATAAACAACAAATACACAAATGCACAGATACACTTGGGCTAATTCAAGTTGTGTTTCCAGGAGTTTCTGTGATTTGGTTGCAGTTTGTTTATTTGCCCCTTGGAGTTCTTCTTGGTTGTTGCTTCTGGCGTATCAGAAGACGGCTTTGGGTAATATGTCCTTCTTAGCTGTAATAAAGTGCTGTGTTGGAATCAAATCAGCTTCTACTTCCTACAAACTGTCCATGCTCCATTGAGATAGGAACCTGCTAAAAAAACAGAAAACTAAACAGCAGCAGGCAAAATAAATCAATGTTCAAGCTTACCTAGTAAGCAAATGAACCAAGCCATTGCCTTGAATGTGGGCAGACTGAACTTAAAATGGCTGCTATGAGACACTTGGAAGAATCTGATGTTGTTTACCCTATTTCTTAGAATTCACACACTGAAAGACTTCCTTTTATCTTGAAGCAAACAAAATAGATAAACATGAACAAAAGTAGACCATGATCTTATTTTTATATGAGACTTAAATGCAGTCCATGGTCAGGTATCTTGCCATCTCTGTTTTACTTAGGACCAGATCATTTAATGAAATTATTGAATTATTAAAGAAGCACTTCCCACCAGCCCATCCGTCATTGTTTAGGGATTTATATTTCACAAACAAAATCAATAGTCTCGTGAGGACATTGCTGCTTATATTGCAGAGCAGCACCATCTGTCAACACTGAAACTTGGGAATTTTTTCTATGACTTGCTATGGAAGCATCTTTAAAGGAAGCAGAGACCTTTAAAAAAAAAAAAAAAAAAAAAAAAAAAACTTTCTACAAGTGCCTCTTAACTACACCAAATTTGACACATTTAATACTCCAAAAAAAAAAAAAGGGCATAAATAATGGAACTCACTGTAACATTCTCAGCAGTCAAAGCCAGAAAGGATGCATAGTATTCTTACCATCTGGGCCAGCTACAGGTAGGAAATGTCCACTGCAGAAAACTAGAGAATCTCATTCTTCAAAAGACCAACCCACATGCCTCTACCCACACCCACACGCATACATGCATGTGCATGCTCTACGTGCAGAATCAAGACTACATATGAAAGGTCCAAGGATACAAAATCACATTACCCATCACCAGTTTATTTTCTTACTCCAATGCCAAAAACCATGAGGAGATGTATATCCCTCAATAGGTGCAGAGAAGGTGACTTGGGAGATAGAATTTTTGTGGAAGAAGTGATGAGCAAGGTGGGAGCCAGTTCTGGTTGTAAAACTTCTCAAAATGGAAAAGATACTCTCCACAGAGGTTTTAGTCAAAGACCACTTGATGACAAGTTCTTTAAATTCTACTGCGTCATTCAAGATAAGAGTGTCAGATGTTTTGGGCATTAAGTTTGCACAGCTCATCCCTATGAAAACATTTTCCACTTTATCAACCAAGGAAGTAGGTTAAAGAGATTCTCAGGAAAAAATTCTCAGAAAAGAATTTCTTTGCTCCATTGATAATTTGTGGAAATCACTTTAGCTATTAGAACACTGTGGCTTCAGATGGGTTTTCACAGATATTCTGAAATCTCTTCGTTTCGTTTTTTTTGTTTTGTTTTGTTTGAGACGGAGTCTCGCTCTGTCGCCAGGCTGGAGTGCAGTGGCACCATCTTGGCTTGCTGCAACCTCCGCCTCCCAGGTTCAAGCCATTCTCCTGCCTCAGCCTCCTGAATAGCTGAAATTACAGGCACACGCCACTACACCCAGCTAATTTTTGTATATTTAGTAGAGATGGGGTTTCATCATGTTGGCCAGGCTGGTCTCAATCTCCCAACCTCGTGATCTACTCGCCTCTGACCTCCCAAAGTGCTAGGATTACAGGCGTGAGCCACTGTGCCAGGCCCTTGGTTATTTTGTGGGTTTTTTTGCTTGTTTTTTAAATATTAATAGATGCAGGGTCTCACTATGTTGCCCAGGCTGGTCTAGAAACAAAATCTCTTCTAACAATATACAAGTGTATAGTGTAAGGTGGTGTCTGTTCTTTAAACTTAGTCATAATACTTCTGTCTTTGAAGAAAAAAAAAGACTTAATGTTCTCAAACTACTCAGACCTAGCCAGTACACTGTACCAATGTTAGTTAGCTCTAAATTATTTCTTTTTTCTTTTTCTTGGTTTTTTTTTTTTTTTTTTTTTTTTTTTTTTTTTTTGAGACAGAGTTTTGCTCTTGTCGCCCAGGCTGGAGTGCAATGGTGTTGTGATCTTGGCTCACTGCAACCTCCACCTCCCGGGTTCAAGCAATTCTCCTGCCTCAGCCTCCCGAGTAGCTGGGACTACAGGCATGCACCACTGTGCCCCACTAATTTTTTGTATTTTTAGTAGAGACGGGGTTTCACCATGTTGGCCAGGCTGGTCTCCAACTCCCGACCTCAGGTGATCTGCTCGCCTCGGCCTCCCAAAGCGCTGGGATTACAGGCGTGAGCCACTGCGCCTGGCCAGATTATTCATTCTTAATGGATGTCTACACTGTGTCAAGGCACTATTCCTGGTCTGATAACACAGTGATAAGCAAAACAGACACAATACATGCCTTTGAGAAGCTTCATTCTGGTTGGGGAAATGGACAACAAGTACATTAATAAATAAATAAAAGACTATCTGACACTGACAAATACTACAAATACAATGAAACAGGCTAATCAGGCAATGGCATTCTGAATTCAGATAACACAATACAGACAATAAAAGTTCTTTGAGAAAAACATCTATGTCCTATTTATCCTAAGACCCCTGGTATCTAATGCAATGCTTGATATTTAGTAGATGTGCACTTTTTCTTGCAGTTGAGTTAATTCTAAAAAAAAAAAAAAAAGACATCACCGAAGTAAGAACCTTGAAATAAAGGATTAGAAATTCACCAATCATGCTTAAACTCTTTTGCAGTCAAATTTCTAATACAAATGGCAACTTGCACAGGAAAAGCAGTCAGAGTTGCTCTCTGCCGAAGGATGGAGCTTCCATCCTTCTGATTGGGGCACTGCACAAAATGCTCCTGGTATGTCTAAACTCTGATCTACTCTGCTCCCTGGAAGGAAGGGGGTACTGGCTTCACTTTGATTCAGATTTATTATGGCAGGACAAACAATTGCTTCATTACTGCTGGACTTGAGGGAGATTCAGAATGAAACCTAGGTGTTAAAAGCCATTTGATGCTGAGCTTTCAGCCATACCTCCTGAGGGGTCAACTGAGACACCAAGTGGAGAAAGAAGTCATTCTCTCATGGACAGCAGGCTGCTGAAACAGCGTCCCTTCTGACTGGCCAATCAATAGCACATTACAACAACAGGCAAAGAGAGGTCACAGGTTCAAACAGGAGGTGTTAGGTCATTTATTTATTTCTTTAAGTTGTTGGTTTAGTTCCTCCAGACATGTCTGTTAGAGAAAGAAGGGTAGGATTGGTTTTTGTAGTTTGTATTTGTGATAACATTCTGTGTTTGAGTCATACTGATCTCTGCCTATTTATAATTATTGTTTTTTTTTTCCCAAAAAATGCAGTGTCCATACAGCAGAGATAAAATTTTGTAAAATCATTCATTAGAGTAGTATTTACATTGTACTGTTAGTAGAAATTGTTTATTTACAATTTAGGTTTTCTATTTATTAGGATCATTAGCGGGAAACAACATCCTCACTTGTACAGGGCGACTTGATGTCACAGACGGAGCACTGGGATCTGAATTTCTATCTGAGCTCACTCATGCACTGACTCTGGGACCTCTGGCTTTGTGGTCACATCTGAATTTTGGCTTTTTCCTCTCTTAGTGGCATGAGCTTGGAAAATTACCTATCTTCCCCGAGCTTCCACCCCCTCCTCCATAAAATGAGGAGGACAATATGCACTTCAAAGTTTTTATGATGACTAATAACATCATAAATGTCATCATTTATGTATCATCATGTCATCATATGATGTCAATATGTATTAGTTTGCTAGTGCTGCCATAATGAGATGCCCCAGAGTGGGTGACTTAAACAACAGAAATGTATTTTCTGACAGTTTTGGAGGCTGGAAGTCCGAGATCAAGGTCCTAGCAGGATTGGATTCCTCTAAGGCCACTCAGCTTGCAGATGGCCATCCTCTTGCTGCTTTTTCATATGGTTGTCCCCTGTATCCTTGTGTCCCTGGTGTCTTTTCCTCTTTGTATAAGGACACCAGTCATATTGGATTGGGGCCCCACCCTAATGGCCTCCTTTTAAATTCTTTCAAGGACTTGTCTCTAAATATGGTTAAATTCTGGGGGGTGGGACTGCAATGTACAAATTTTGGGAGGACACAATTCAGTACATAACATAGTGTTTATAAGGTGTATAATAAATTAGATTCCTTTCATTTTCCTTTAATTTTACAAATCGGCCTAAACAGCAGGTTTCAAAGTGTGGCCACAGATCCTTGAAGGTCAACAAGATCTTTTCAGGGGATTTGTGAGATCAGAACTATTTTCACACTAATACCAAGACGTTATTTGCCTTTCTGTCAGGGTTGACTTTTGCACTGATAGTGCTAAAGCAATAGTGAATAAAACCACTGGCCCCTTAATACGCATCAAGGCAGTGGCACAAAACTTTGCTTATAGTCATTGTATTCGTCAATATCATACACTGGTAGTAAAAAAAAAAAAAAGGGAAAAAAGCACCAATCGAACTAAGAATGTCTTTGATGAAGCAGTTATTGATTTTATTAAATTTCAATCCTTGAATATACGTATTTTAAATATTTTGTGTAATGAAATGGAGTGCACACATGAAGTACTGCTTCATACCAAAGTACAATGGTTGTCTCAAGGAAAAGCACCCGTGTGGTTGAGTTGCAGCGGACCTCGCCACCTCTGTCACAAAGCACCAACCAGTTTGCTGTTAAGATTTTCAGACTTACAAACTTTGATTCGAGGAAGTTTAACTTGCAGACAAACTATGATTATTGAGACTTTGGTATGTAATGACATTTTATTGAAAATGAACTAAGTGGACCTCTCAGCTGAAAGGAACAAAAGAACCTGTATTTTTTCAGTATTTGTCCTCAACAATAAAATGGGAGCTTTCAGGTAAAAATTAGAATTTTGGAAACTTGTATCTGCCACCATGAGATTAACAGGATTCCAGTGTTTAAATACTTTCCTTATGTGGGCTGGTGGTGATATTAAAAAATACGATTTTGGGCCAAAATGTGGAAGCTCTGCATTGCCCAGTGAAACAATGTTTTCCAAATAACCAATACATCCTTTTACAAAATCAGGCATGGATAAAGAAATTCATTCAAAGTGCAAGGTAGACCAATAGATTTCAAAGTAAATGTTCATTGATTTCATTTCATAGTCTATATTATTGAGCTTTGTTGCAGTATCAAAGAAGAATATCTACAGTTTTCTAAGATGATGAAAACATACTTCTTTTCCAACTACATATCTGTGTGAGGCCAAATAGAATGGTTACTGAGTTTCCTCCCCCTGCCTCTAAAAAATATTGATAACTGCTAGCCTAGATCAACGTCTCCCAAGGCACAGAATAAACACTGCTGGTCACACATAAGATGGTTCTAATAAAGCACACATAAACTTTTTAAGGTTTGTATAATTGCAAATTTACTTTGATTTTGGCAAATTATACTGGTTTTCCATTTTATAGTTTTACAAAGCTTTCTTTTTTCATACATTTATATTAAAAAGTGAATTTAATGGAAACATGCAGATATGGTAAAAATGGTGGCAGTGGTATGTGAATGACTGACACATGGGAAGTCCTGGTCCCAGGATATATTTTCAAAAGCAGGTATTGCACTGGGTTATTTTTTCTAACGTGGGCCTTCTCACCCAACATTTTTACGTATTAATGATTATCATGAATGTGAGAAAACATTTTAAATGGTCCATTTTCAAGGCATGATAAATCTAAGTACTGGGGGCCAGCCTGTGGATGTAACAAACCGCACATCTCATGCACCTAGAAGGTCACGATAAGTGAACAGAATGTAGAGGAGGGGTCAGCCCACAAAAGGGAAGAAGGTTTCATTATCGGGAAATCAAAACTTAAGCAGGGAAGGGGATGGGGTATAACCACATAAGGGGGATCACGAAACTCAGGTGACATCCGGGAAGATTGTAACCCCATAGTACTCATGGGGAGGCACTTGCGTGCTAAGAGATAAATTACCTTCTGTAACTGCCCTAGATGTGCCTGCCTACCAAACACCCCATCTTACAAGACCACCATTAAAACGTCTTGCTTCCACTATTCTTCGTGACTGAGTCCATTCTTTGGGTTTGGACAGGTGAATGTGCATTTCTCACAATGAAGAAAGAGAATTTACTTAGAGTACAAATTATTCTCCTTCTCATTCAGACCACAAAGTTTTATTTGAGGCCTGGATAATTAGTTTGATTTAGCTATCTGCAGTAACAATTTGAAGTCTCCAATTCATTCTGGATTTTGTAGACATAGTTCTCATTACACAGCTGCTAATATTGCGTCTGGAATTGGTGGGTTCTTGGTCTCGCTGACTTCAAGAATGAAACCGCAGATGGTCGTGGGGAGTGTTACAGCTCATGAGGATGGTGTGGACCCAACGAGTGAGCAGCAGCAAGATTTATTGTAAAGAGCAAAAGAACAAAGATTCCACACTATAGAAGGGGACCCCAGTGAGTTGCACCAATGGCTGGGCAGCCTGCTTTTATTCCCTTATCTAACTCTACCCACATCCTGCTGATTGGTCCATTTTACAGAGAGCTGATTGGTCCTTTTGACAGAGTGCTGATTGGTGCATTTACAATCCTTTAGCTAGACACAGAGTGCTAGGCAGAAAAGTTCTCCAAGTCCCCACTAGATTAGCTAGATACATAGCATTGACCGGTGCATTTACAAACCTTGAGCTAGACACAGGGTACTGATTGGTGTATTTAAAAACCTTGAGTCAGAGACAGAGTGCTGATTGGTGTATTTACAATGCCTTAGCTAGACATAAAGGTTCTCCAAGTCCCCACTAGACTCAGGAGCTCAGCTGGCTTCAACTACTGGATCCTGCATAGGGGCCTCAGGCAAAGATGCCCTCCACTCCTGTGCTGTGCACCCGCACTCCTCAGCCCTCCGGTGGTTGATGGGACCGGGTGCTGGGAACAGGGGGCGGCGCTCATCTGGGAGGCTCCAGCCACGCAGCAGCCCAAGGCAGCAGGGAGGCTCAGCCATGGCGGGTTGCAGGTCCCAAGCCCTGCCCCGCGGGGAGGCAGCTGAGGCCCAGGGAGAATTCGAGTGCAGCGCCGGCAGGCTGGCACTGCTGGGGGACCTTGCGCACCCTCTGCAGCTGCTGGCCCGGGTGCTAAGCCCGTCACTGTCCGGCACCGGCCAGCTGCTCCGAGTATGGGGGCCCACTGAGCCCACGCCCACTCAGAACTCGCTGGCCCGCAAGCGCCACGCGCCCCCCAGGTTCCCGCCCGTGCCTCTCCCTCCACACCTCCCGGCAAACAAAGGGAGCCGGCTCCCGCCTCGGCCAGTTCAGAGAGAGGCTCCCACAGTGCAGAGGCGGGCTGAAGGGCTCCTCAAGCGTGGCCAGAGTGTGCGCCGAGGCTGAGGAGGTGCCCAGAGCGACCAAGGGATGCACGAGGGCTGCCAGCACGCTGTCACCTCTCAATATTACTTGGTGAAACAGAAAATATTATCAGTTCTTTTACTTTAATCTAATCTTGTGTCTGTAAGCTATGTCAAGCTCTAGGCTTCCTTTAAATCAGAAAAGCCCCCAAATTCATGCTGTATGGACATTGACTGATCCCTCTATTCACTTTCTAACTCCATGGAAAGTGGTTCAGGAGCCAGTCTTGAGAAAAAGGGTAGTTCAGGGAACAGTGCTGAAAGCAGCATCTGGAGATTTGCATTCTTCCCATGACAATGACCCAATTTTGCATTGAGACTTTGGGCAAAACTCTCTCCGGACCTGACTTTCTGTGTCTGCAAAACAAGGAGTTGAACTAAATAATCTTTCAGTTCAAACAGCCTGACTCAGAAGAGAACTAGAAAGAGCTTGTCAGGGAGCCATTTCTCTAGGGGGCTCCAGAGGAAAGGGAGCATTCAGCCCTTCAAGAGGCACCACTCAGGCCGCTGAACACCACACTCTGCCTTTACAGACATGGACTCCATTTCCATTTGAACGGTGTTATTTTATCTTAATCTGTTACTCTGCAGTGGCACCGAAACTTAATATAATTAAAAGAAGGGGGTGGACATACTGAATGGGTGGCAAGGCGTGGCTGCCTGAGCCCCAGGAACTGCGAATTCTAATCTTGGCGCTGCTGCTGTCTCAGGACACATCATGTACCCTTTCTAAAACCCAGACAGCTTCCGGACAACATCGTTAGCCTATCTCACAGGACTGTTGTGAGAAATAATTTGCAAAAATAGCAGTGTAAAAGAGTTTGCAAAATGAAGTGCTAAACTGAAACTTGGGCAACATGCTGAGTATTCCTATTCTGTCCAGCTAACTAATAAATATAAATTTGCTATTAGTTGAAAAGTCCTTAAGAATATAACTACTTAATCAATACAACACCAGCAGCCTGACAAATCAGCATGAAGCCACAAACCTGAGACCTGCAAGAAATTAACTTGGTGCCTAACAGAAATTGGACTGTGAGCAAGATAATTTCTGGAAATTTAAATTTCAACCCACAAAACTTGAACCACATCATACACTTTTAGGTCTAGGTGCACTTAACGGCTAGGTCCACATTGCTGTTACACATATTACAAGCAAATGTGAGAAGACAAAAATGTTTTGGGGAACCCAGAAATTTTTAAAATCTATCTGTAAAATTTACATGCAAAATATGCTTTTATAATGAATTTTAAGATACTTTACAAATTTTTTTAAGTTGCTATTATTGCTGTAAGTAAATTTGTCTTTTAAAATTTTTCATTTAAACTAGGCAATTTAAGAATTAAGAACTGGAGAGAAAGAGAGAAAGAAAGAAATTTATTTTGATGCTCATTTCTCTTTCCTCTATGTCCTGTACAAGCAATTGAACAAGAGACTTGCAAAACTAAGGTTGACAAAGGGCTGTGTGTGTGTGTGTGTACATGTATATGTATGTACACACACAGAAGTCAGGAAAACAGCTGGAATAGTTGAGTTGTGCTAGACCTCTCCTGAGCATTGTGGTTAGTCATTCCTCTGCTGGCTGGTGGGTATGTTTTTCTGTTTACCTTTTCTTGGTCATAAAAGCCATATCTTTAGGGCAGCCTTCTTAAAGGAAGTGCTTCGATTCTGGCTTAATGAAAGGTCTGAATAAATGAATGCTAAGAGTTTTTGTCACCTCTGTGTTCCTCGGGACTCCCCCTCTGCCAGCCTAACACGTCTTGCAAACTTACCAACAGTCTGTCCTCTGAGGGCCAGCAGAAGGTTTCCTTGATTGCCCTGTGTTCTTTTGCTGGATGCAAAGGTTTAGTCACGGTCAGATTCCCTTGCCTCATTTCCATGGAGTTAAACTAAATGACAATCTGGCACTCCATCTTGTCTCTCAGTCAGCAAGAAATGGCAGCTCCGTGGAGACTGATCTGAAGGGAAAAGAAACTTTTTTTGCTAGAAGCAGCCAACCCAGACATTTCTTATTCCACAGGTAGTCGATAAAGTATTAATGACTGCAGAGATTTGAAAGGCCCCAGACAAAGAGGCTATTCTAGGCTTTCCCTTCCTGGTTTGCCCTTTAGATCACTTTGAAGCTATAGGCAAATGTAACTCAAGAAACAAACTCCAGAATGAGTTATCCCAAATGACACAAAGAGAGTAGACTTCCTGTTTCCCACTACTTCACTGTAGGGAGCTGAAAAACAGCAATTCTTTGCAACTTGTAAGGCCATGACAAAGAAAACTCAGGGCAAGAGGAGAATGAGAAAGAGAGAAAGGAGAATTAAACTTCTCTGATTATCAATTGGAAATAACTCAATGATACACATGCCAGGTATACTCACAAAGCTCTCTGTGGAAATCTTCATTCCTTTATGGCTGTTAAGCAGGATCATTGTAACAGCTGTTTCTTTGACATTACTTGTTGGCATCTAAAAATATGCCAGAAGCTGTAAGGCAGGCCAGAGATGAAACTTCCATATTTTCCAAGTGTTTTCCCTTCTCTTTTGAAACCTAGTAACCAACAAATGACACATTAATTCCTTGAGCAATGAAATTAAACAAAGTAGGATTAATGTCCACTTCACTAAAATGAAATCAAATGAAATAAATATGTGATTGAAACTTGTCAGAATAAGAGAAAATAACCTGCTTATATGCAGTTTTTGAAATGAGCACCTCAGGCACGTTTAGTGAATGTTGCTGGAGGAATGTGAAAAATGAATAGTTCTCCATGGAATTTCTGTTAGATGGTCTTTAAAACAGCACCCTGATCAAACTTTCCGTCTCCCATAAAAAAAAAAAAAAAGTCAAAGTCAAAGGAAGAATTCCTAAAAGTTAGGAAATTGAATGTTTATTTTTGCTATTGTTTTCATACTAAATAGGAACATGAAAGAAATCTTTCACTCTGCAGCTGCATCTAATTTAAAATGAAGCTCCCCAAAGAGGAGTGAAGAGGATGTGATGAGGAGCAGTTAAACATGGATGCTAATATTTTGTGAGGCATCTGCTACTGTTCCACCACCTAGAATTCTAAGAATCAAATTAGTAGATTCAATTCTGCCAAAGTTATCAAATTATTTGTCCAAAGGATTGTGCAAAGCAGGCCCCTCCTTACCAACATCTGCTCTACCCATCCAGTGAGGACCAAAGATGACCATCTATTTGATTTGTGGAGATGGTACTTTTCACCAGTTGCTGGTCTGGCTGAACGCTGCACCTTTCATCATCAAAGTCCTCAGTTATTGCATGAATCTGCAGAAAACTGTAATAAACTACTTCATCTTTAGGTCCATAGAGAGATAATTCAAATATTTGATTTGAAATATAAAATACTTACATATTTCACAAATATGCTAAAAATGTTTCAGCACCTGTGTCACCATTTTAAGTGAACACCCAAGAACCCCATCAGCAAATAAATGAATGTAGTACTTTTTTGGGGGGTGGGGGAGACCACAAAAGGAAACGTAGGAGGGATTTTCTTACTACTTGTTATATTCAGAGCCTTTTAATTTGAGAAATATGATTTAATACTACAAAATGTGGTAATCCTATCAAGTCTGACTGTCCATCCTTGATGTGTGCTGGAATCAGATGACAGACAATGGGCAAAATCTGTTAGGCTAAAAAGCTGAAATGAAAAGTTGCCAGGGATTTTACTTGCCAAAGTCTCACAAGAGGTAAGGAATGAATGACTATTTATCAGTCTGGGATATGTGTAATTTGGCTTTTTCACATAGGAATTTCTCTTCCCTCCTACCAAAACGAAAGCTGGAGTTTGAGGGTGCATTAACCATACTGGATTCAAAGACAACTGACTGGAACCTGACCAGCGAGGATGTGGCTGTGTAGCTCAAATTTATGACGGTGCATCTGCTGTGAGTGGTGTCTTGAATGGAGGCCAGGCCCTCTTCCGTCAGTCGCATCCATATGCTACGCATGTGTTCACTGTACGCATACTTTTTAAATTTAGCTCTTGTGGGTACATGTTCTACACTTTCCCCCTGTACATGATTTTTTTAAAAATATGCTTTAGAAAATATACACAATCTTTTCAAAGTCTTTGCTGACTCACTGGGGGTTCTTTTGAATGTTTTCCTTTTGAAAGCCTTCAATTTAGGTAGTCAAAAGTGTGTGACAAAAGCCATCCTTAGTCTACTAAGATTAAAATCTACTGCTCATTTTAAAATAGTTGTTTTGTGATGGCCTGTCAAAAAACTTCTTTTTTTCTATCCAGAAGCAGACAACAGCTCTTTTTGATAGACTACAACATGGTGAGAAAAGACAGGAAAACAATCATCCTGACCAGTTGGGGCCAGTTTATGTGTTAGTCTTCCAAACACCTTGCATTTTACAGTTTAGTGGCAGGACAACACAGGTTTCAGTACTACAGTTGTCACTATGACTGGCTCCGAAGTGTCTCCCTTAGGGAGATGGAGATTCAGACATTTCCGATGTAAAAATTCAAACAACTATATTGTCCATTAGAATAATTTCCATAGCTCCTTCTTCTAATGGCTTAGTTGTGAATCAAAGTTATTACCTGGGTCAGGCATTCCTGGAACAAGATTGTGAAATTGGTTGGCTGCAACTTTCCTGGAGGCTTGTGTTTTCATCTGACTTTTCGTGACTACATTTTATCACCTTCTTTGTACCTTAGAAAACAAAAAGGCATTATCATTGTGGGTGTTTATAAATATGTTCCTGTTTAGCACTTTTTTTTTGAGATGGAGCCTCGCTCCGTCACCCAGGCTGGAGTGCAGTAGAGCAATCTTGGCTCACTGAAAACTCCGCCTCCTGGGTTCATGCGATTCTCCTGCCACAGCCTCCTGAGTAGCTGG
>NW_012102787.1:3190828-3193317 GCF_000951045.1 Mandrillus leucophaeus
ACCATACTGATTTCATTTCCTTTGGATATATACTCAAATATGAGATTGCTGGATCATATAGTTCTATTTTTGGTTTTTGTAAGGAACCTCCATACTGTTTTCTATAATAGCTGTACTATCACATACCCAATAACAATGTACAAGGGTTGTTACATACCCAGCAACAATGCACAAGGGTTCCCTTTGCTCTGCAGACTCATCAATACTTGTTATCTTTCATCTTTTTGATAATAGCCATTCTAACACGTGTAAGGTGATATCTCATTGCAATTTTAATATGCATTTCCCTGATGATTAGTGATACTGAGCATTTTTTCATGTACCTATTTGTATGTCTTCTTTTGAGAAATGTCTGTTCAGGTCCTTTACCCACCTTTTACCCCTTTGAAAAAAAAATAATAACTTTTAAGTTCAGGTGTGCATGTGCAGGCTTGTTACATAGGTAAACTTGTGTCGTGGGGGGTTGTTGTACGGATTATTTCATCACCCAGGTATTAAGCCTAGGATCCATTAGCTATTTTTCCTGATCTTTGTCCCTCCAAGCCTCCACCCTCTGATAGGCCCCAGTATGTGTTGTTCCCCTCTATGTGTCCATGTGTTCTCATCATTTAGCTCGCACTTACAAATGAGAACATGCAGTATTTGGTTTTCTGTTCCTGAATTAATCTGCTAAGGATAATATTCTCCAGCTTCATCCATGTCCCTGCAAAGGACGTGATGTCATTCTTTTATATGGCTGCCTAGTATTCCATGGTATATATGTACCACATTTTCTTTATCCAGTCTGCCATTGATGGGCATTTAGGTTGATTCCATTGTTTGCTACTGTGAATAGTGCTGCAGTGAACATACACATGCATGTGTCTTTATAAAAGAATGATTTATATTCCTTTGGGTATATACCTGGTAATGGAATTCTTGGACCAAATGGTATTTCTATTTTTAGGTCTTTGAGGAATTGTCACGTTGTCTTCCACAACAATTGAACTAATTTACACTCCCACCAACAGTATATAAGCGTTCCTTTTTCTCCATAACCTTGCCAGCATCTGTTATTTTTTTACTTTTTAATCATAGCCATTCTGACTGGTGTGAGATGGTATCTCATTGTGGTTTTGATTTGGGTTTCTCTAATGATCAGTGATGTTGAGCATTTTTTTATATGATTGTTGGCCCCACATGTATGTCTTCTTTTAAGAAGTGTCTGTTCATGTCCCTTGTCTACTTTTTTATGGGGTTGGGTTTTTTTCCATGTAAATTTGCTAAGTACCTTAGAGATGCTGGATATTAGACCTTTGTCAGATGCATAGTTTGCAGAAATTTTCTCCCATTCTGTAAGTTGTCTGTTTACTCTGTTGACAGTTTATTTTGCTGTGCAGAAGCTCTTGTCTAATTAGAAACATTTGTCAATTTTTGCTTTTGTTGTAATTGCTTTTGGAGTCTTCATCATGAAATCTTTGCCCATGCCTGTGTTCTAAATGGTATTGCCTAGGTTGTCTTCCAGGATTTTTATAGCTTTAGGTTTTATATTTAAGTCTTTAATCGATCTTGAGTTAATTTTTGTTAAGAAAGGGGCCCAGTTTCAATCTTCTGCATATGGCTAGCCAGTTATATCCCAGCACCATTTATTAAACAGGGAACTCTTTCGTCATTGCTTGCTTTTGTTATGGTTGTCGAAAATCAGATAGTTGTAAGTGTGCAGCCTTATTTCTGGGTTCTCTATTCTGTTCCACTAGTCTATGCGTCTGTTTTTGTACCAAAACCATGCTGTTTTGGTTACTATAGCCCTGTAGTATAGTTTGAAGTTGGGTAGTATCATGCCTCCAGCTTTGTTCTTTTTGCTTAGGATTGACTTTATGCATTTTTTCAATTCTATGTGAATTTTAAAATAGTTATTTCTAGTTCTGTGAAGAATCTTATTGGTAGTTTAATAGGAATAGCATTGAATCTGTAAATTGTTTTAGGCAACATGGCCATTTTAATGATATTGATTCTTCCTATCCATGAGCATGGAATGTTTTTCCTTTTGTTTGTGTCATCTCTGATATCTTTGAGAAGTGTTTTGTAGTTCTCTTTGTAGTGATCTTTCACCTCCTTGGTAAGCTGTATTACTAGGTATTTTATTCTTTTTGTGGCAACTGTGAATGGGAGTATGTTCCTGATTTGGATCGCAGCTTGACTGTTATTCATGTATAGGAATATGTGCCCACTTTTTCATCAGGTTATTTGTTTTCTTGCTATTGAGTTGTTTGAGTTTCTTATATATTTTGGATATTAACTCTTTATCAGATGTATAGTTTGCAAATACTTTCTCCCACTCTGTGTGTTGTCTCTTTATTTTGCTAGTTGTTTCCTTTGCTGTGCAGAAGCTTTTTAGTTTAATATAGCCCATTTGTCTACTTTTGCTTTTATTTCCTGTGCTTTCAGAATCATATACAAAAAATTATTGCTCAGATTAATGCTGTAGAGCTTTCCCCCTATGCTTCCTT
>NW_012102787.1:3194932-3198320 GCF_000951045.1 Mandrillus leucophaeus
ATTACAGGCACCTGCTATTGCACCCAGCTAATTTTTGTATTTTTAGTAGAGATGGGGTTTCACCATGTTGGCCAGGCTGGTCTTGAACTCCTGACCTGGTGATCTACCCGCCTCAGCCTCCCAAAGCGCTGGGATTACAGGCATGACACACTGTTCCTGGCTAGAAAGCATTCTTAATTGACTGTGTTTCCCTCTTCTCTTATTACCAAGCCTAAGATTTGGGAAACAATAGCTTCCGAAGTAGTTTTCATCTAATCTCTTAAATCATTAGAAAAATGCACCCAATAATATAATGTGAAATACAGGATTTACATTTTTAATATATGTTTAGATTCTTATCTCCTCTGAAGCACCCTTTACAAGACAAACTACATCAAACTTTTCAAAGTAATTCTTAGTGTTATTGAAAATGTTCACACTTTTGGAATGGTTGACAGAAAAATAATTGGATGACAGTCACATAATTGATTAATTCAGTAAATTCAGCCTGTAAGATAAACCAGTTTGGGATATCATATGAAACAAAACATCTAAATATTTCACGTTCAGCCAATTAGCTTACCATCAAATAGCCAGTCATGAATTAAAGGAGAAAATAAATGATCCCTGAGAAATGGCTTTGTAAGGCATATTTCCACCTGTCTTCCTTGAGGAAGAGTAACCCTCTAATTCAATCTAGCTGATAGCTTTAGGTCACTGCAGTTGATCAAATGATAAAGAAAAAAAACCATTAAGGGATTTTACCCAGGGCTGGGAATCATTTAGAACTAACACTCTGAGACTAGAGTTTAACACAACACTCGCTTCAAGAATCTTTCTTAAGGCTACTGTATAAATTCAATCATTTTCAAAGAAGCATTCAGGGTTCCCTGAAACATCATAGGCCTGAAAATTTGCGAGTTCCTGTAGGGTCTGGTGACTCCTCTCACACTATTCCTACTTCATACACAAATTCATGGTGCTCACATAAAAAGCCCTGGCCACCTCCTCTGGTCTTGAAAGCAGCCGTCCTGCTGTGTATTCTCTTTTGGTAGAGGGTTGGACACTGAGTTACACTTCACTTGAAAATCTTACTCAGCTAGAAGGGAGTCATTCAATTTCTTCAAACACCCTCTAACATTTGGTCTTATCTCACACCTGGTTCAAAGTTAAATTTCTTTCTCCTGCTAAAGGAAGAATATTATCATTTCGTGCAAGCCTTGTCCCTGTAATGGCTCCATCTCCAACCTCATCCAGTCACTGAATCCTGACTCTCCTCACTCCTAAATTTCTCTCATCCACCCTCTTGTCTCCTCCAGGCCTTCTGCTGTGATCTGATTTCAGACCTTCCTCACCCCAGATTACCACAATACCCCCCTCCAGCCTACTTCTCTACTTCATCCTCCACACTGCTGCCAAAAGGATATTTTTAACTTTCAATTTTGAAATAATTTTAGACTTACAGAGAAGTTGCAGAATCAGTACAGAGTTCCCATAAGTCATTCATCTAGCTTTTCCTAATGTTAATAGGAAATGTTTATAATCTCTTATATGACTTTAATACAATCACTGAAGGATTTTTAAAAATGAGTACTTTTTATTAAAAATTCATAATTTTATACATTTGTGAGGCACAATGTGATGTTTTCATATTTATACACAAACTGGAATAATTAAATCCAGCTAATTAACATATCCATCACCTCACTTATCATTTTTTGTGCTGAGTCATTTTTTAATTTAGTCTTACTTTGAAATATATAATACATTATTATTGACTCTAGTCACCCTGCCATGCAATAGATCTCAAAACTTATTCCTACTAACTGAAACTTTGTACCCTTTGATAACAACTTCCCATTTTCTCCCCCTTCCCCCCAGCCTTTGGTAACCATCATTTTATGCTATGTTCAGGAGTTAGACTTTTTAAGTTTCCACATATAAGTAAGATCATTTGTCTTTCTGTGCCTGGCTTGTTTCACTTCGCATAATGTCCTCCAAGTTCATCCATATGGTCACAAATAAGAGAATTTCCTTTTTTGAAAGGCTGAATAATATCTCATTGTGTATATATACCACATTTTCTTCAGCTGTGGATCCACTGATGGGTACTTAGGTTGATTCCGTATCTTGGCTATTGTAAATAATGCTGCAATGAACATGGGAGTGCAGATATCCCTGCACCATTCTGATTTCATTTCCTTTGGATATATACTCAAATATGAGATTGCTGGATCATATAGTTCTATTTTTGGTTTTTGTAAGGAACCTCCATACTGTTTTCTATAATAGCTGTACTATCACATACCCAATAACAATGTACAAGGGTTGTTACATACCCAGCAACAATGCACAAGGGTTCCCTTTGCTCTGCAGACTCATCAATACTTGTTATCTTTCATCTTTTTGATAACAGCCATTCTAACACGTGTAAGGTGATATCTCATTGCAATTTTAATATGCATTTCCCTGATGATTAGTGATACTGAGCATTTTTTCACGTACCTATTTGTATGTCTTCTTTTGAGAAATGTCTGTTCAGGTCCTTTACCCACCTTTTACCCCTTTGAAAAAAAAATAATAACTTTTAAGTTCAGGTGTGCATGTGCAGGCTTGTTACATAGGTAAACTTGTGTCGTGGGGGGTTGTTGTACGGATTATTTCATCACCCAGGTATTAAGCCTAGGATCCATTAGCTATTTTTCCTGATCTTTGTCCCTCCAAGCCTCCACCCTCTGATAGGCCCCAGTATGTGTTGTTCCCCTCTATGTGTCCATGTGTTCTCATCATTTAGCTCGCACTTACAAATGAGAACATGCAGTATTTGGTTTTCTGTTCCTGAATTAATCTGCTAAGGATAATATTCTCCAGCTTCATCCATGTCCCTGCAAAGGACGTGATGTCATTCTTTTATATGGCTGCCTAGTATTCCATGGTATATATGTACCACATTTTCTTTATCCAGTCTGCCATTGATGGGCATTTAGGTTGATTCCATTGTTTGCTACTGTGAATAGTGTTGCAGTGAACATACACATGCATGTGTCTTTATAAAAGAATGATTTATATTCCTTTGGGTATATACCTGGTAATGGAATTCTTGGACCAAATGGTATTTCTATTTTTAGGTCTTTGAGGAATTGTCACGTTGTCTTCCACAACAATTGAACTAATTTACACTCCCACCAACAGTATATAAGCGTTCCTTTTTCTCCATAACCTTGCCAGCATCTGTTATTTTTTTACTTTTTAATCATAGCCATTCTGACTGGTGTGAGATGGTATCTCATTGTGGTTTTGATTTGGGTTTCTCTAATGATCAGTGATGTTGAGCATTTTTTTATATGATTGTTGGCCCCACATGTATGTCTTCTTTTAAGAAGTGTCTGTTCATGTCCCTTGTCTACTT
>NW_012102787.1:3199550-3202591 GCF_000951045.1 Mandrillus leucophaeus
TAAGCTGTATTACTAGGTATTTTATTCTTTTTGTGGCAACTGTGAATGGGAGTATGTTCCTGATTTGGATCGCAGCTTGACTGTTATTCATGTATAGGAATATGTGCCCACTTTTTCATCAGGTTATTTGTTTTCTTGCTATTGAGTTGTTTGAGTTTCTTATATATTTTGGATATTAACTCTTTATCAGATGTATAGTTTGCAAATACTTTCTCCCACTCTGTGTGTTGTCTCTTTATTTTGCTAGTTGTTTCCTTTGCTGTGCAGAAGCTTTTTAGTTTAATATAGTCCATTTGTCTACTTTTGCTTTTATTTCCTGTGCTTTCAGAATCATATATAAAAAATTATTGCTCAGATTAATGTTGTAGAGCTTTCCCCCTATGCTTTCTTCTAGTAGCTTTACAGCTTCAGGTCTTATATTTAGGTCTTTAATTCACTGTGAGTTGATTTTCATATATGATATGAAATAAGGATCCAATTTCATTCTTCTGGATGTGGATATCCAGTTCTCCTATGACCATTTATAGAAGAAGCTGTCCTTTCCCCATTATGTGTTCTTAGCACCTTTGTGGAAGATCAATTGACTGTAAATATGTGGACTTATTTTTATGCTTTGTGCACTGTTCTATTGGTTGATATGTGCTATTATGCCAGCCGTTTGGTTAAAATAGCCTTATAATATATTTTGAAATCAGGGAGTGTGATGTGCCCAGTTTTGTTCTTTTTACTCAAGATTGCTTTAGATATTTAGGGCCTTTTGTAGCTCCGTAAGAATTTAATGACTGTCTTTTTCTATTTTTGTGAAAAATGATATTGGAGTTTTGATAGGGGTTGCATTGAACTTGTAGATTGCTTTGGGTAATATAGACATTTTAACAATATTGATTCTTTCAGTCCATGAACACAGGATGTCTTTCCATTTATTTGTGTTTTATTCGATTTCTTTCAGCAGTGTTTTATAGTTCACAGTATACAGATTTTTTTTTTTTTTTTGAGACAGAGTCTCGCTGGGTCCCCCAGGCTGGAGTGCGTGGCGCGATCTCGGCTCACTGCAAGCTCCGCCTCCCGGGTTCACGCCATTCTCCTGCCTCAGCTTCCCGAGTAGCTGGGACTACAGGCGCCTGCCAGCATGCCCGGCTAATTTTTTGTATTTTTAGTACAGATGGGGTTTCACCGTGTTAGCCAGGATGGTCTCTATCTCCTGACCTCGTGATCCGCCCACCTTAGCCACCCAAAGTGCTGGGATTACAGGCGTGAGCCACCGCGCCCAGCCAGTATACAGATCTTTCACCTCCTTGCTTAAATTTTCCACCCCTAAGTATTTTTGTTGCTGTTTTTGCTATTGTAAATGGGATTAATTTCCTTTTCAGGTGGTTTGTTGTTAATGTATAGAAATGCTACTGATTTTTGTATAATGATTTAGTATTCTGCAGTTTTACTGAATTCCTTTATCAGTTCTAACAGTTTTTTAGTAGAGCTTTTAGGGTTTTCCATACATAAGATCATGTCATCAGCAAACAGAGATAAAATTTTGCTTATTCTCTTTCTATTAGAATGTCTTTTATTTCGTTCTCTTGCCTAGTTGCTCTGGCTAGGATATCCAGTACTACACTGAAAAGAAATTATGAGAGTGGGCATGCTTGTCTTATCTCTGATCTTGGAGGAACAGCTTTCGACCTATTGCTGTTGAGTATGATGTTAGCTATAGGTTTGTCACATATGGCCTTTAATTTTTGTTGAGGTACATTCCCTCTGTACCTAATTCATTATGAGTTTTTTTTTTTTAATCATGAAAGGATGTTGAATTTTTTCAAATGCCTTTTCTGCATCTATTGAAATGATCACATGATTTTTATTCTTCATTTTGTTAATGTGATGCATCACACTGATTGATTTGCATATGTTAAGTCATTCTCATATCCAAAGGATAAATCCCACTTGATCATGGTGACTGATTCTTTTAACATGTTGTTGAATTCAGTTTGCTAATATCCTGTTGAATATTTTTGCATTTATGTTCATCAGGGGTATTGGCCTGTAGTTTTTCTTTCTTGTAGTGTCCCTGTCTGGCCTTGATATCAGGGTAATGCTAGCCTTGTAAAATGAGAAGTATTCCATTCACTTCAATTTTGCAAAAGAGTTTGAGAAGGATTGGTATTAGTTCTTTAAATGTTTGATAGAATTCAACTATCTGGTCCTGGGCTTTTCTTTGATGGAAACTTTTTATTATTGATTCAATCTTCTCACTTATTATTGTTCTGTCAAATAATACTCATTATTGGTCTGTTCAGGTTCTCTATTTTTTCATGATTCAGTCTCAGTACATTGTATGTGTCTAGGAATGTATTCATTTCTTCTAGGTTATGCAATTTGTTGGCATAGTAACTTCTTATAATCCTTTGTATTTCCATGGAATCTGTAATGTCTCTTCTTTCATTTCTGATTTTATTTGTTTGAGTGTTCTCTTTATTTCCTAGTTAGTCTACCTAAGGGGTTTGTCAATTTTATTTATCTTTTCAAAACATGAACTCTTGGCCAGGTGCGGTGTCTCATGTCTGTAATCTCAGCACTTTGGGAGGCCAAGACAGGTGGAACACCTGAGGTCGGGAGTTTCAGACCAGCCTGACCAACATGGAGAAACGCCATCTCTACTAAAAATACAAAATTAGCCGGGCATGGTGGTACATGTTTGTAATCCCAGCTAGTTGGGAGGCTGAGGCAGGAGAATCACTTGAACTGGGGACGGGGGGGCGGAGGTTGTGGTGAGCCAAGATCGTCCCATTGCACTCTAGCAACAAGAGCAAAACTCCATCTAAACACACACACACACACACACAAAAAAAACTTGTTTTTCTAGTCCCTATTTTATTCATTTCTGCTCTGATCTTTGTTATTTATTTCCATCAGGTAATTTTGTGCTTAGTTTGTTCTTCTTTTTCTAATTCCTTGAGGCATAACATTAGATTATTTATTTGTGATCTTTCTTCTTTTTGATATTGGTATTTATTGCTATAAATTTCCCTTTTAAGACTTCCTTTGCT
>NW_012102787.1:3202641-3221477 GCF_000951045.1 Mandrillus leucophaeus
AGTATTTTTGTTGCTGTTTTTGCTATTGTAAATGGGATTAATTTCCTTTTCAGGTGGTTTGTTGTTAATGTATAGAAATGCTACTGATTTTTGTATAATGATTTAGTATTCTGCAGTTTTACTGAATTCCTTTATCAGTTCTAACAGTTTTTTAGTAGAGCTTTTAGGGTTTTCCATACATAAGATCATGTCATCAGCAAACAGAGATAAAATTTTGCTTATTCTCTTTCTATTAGAATGTCTTTTATTTCGTTCTCTTGCCTAGTTGCTCTGGCTAGGATATCCAGTACTACACTGAAAAGAAATTATGAGAGTGGGCATGCTTGTCTTATCTCTGATCTTGGAGGAACAGCTTTCGACCTATTGCTGTTGAGTATGATGTTAGCTATAGGTTTGTCACATATGGCCTTTAATTTTTGTTGAGGTACATTCCCTCTGTACCTAATTCATTATGAGTTTTTTTTTTTTAATCATGAAAGGATGTTGAATTTTTTCAAATGCCTTTTCTGCATCTATTGAAATGATCACATGATTTTTATTCTTCATTTTGTTAATGTGATGCATCACACTGATTGATTTGCATATGTTAAGTCATTCTCATATCCAAAGGATAAATCCCACTTGATCATGGTGACTGATTCTTTTAACATGTTGTTGAATTCAGTTTGCTAATATCCTGTTGAATATTTTTGCATTTATGTTCATCAGGGGTATTGGCCTGTAGTTTTTCTTTCTTGTAGTGTCCCTGTCTGGCCTTGATATCAGGGTAATGCTAGCCTTGTAAAATGAGAAGTATTCCATTCACTTCAATTTTGCAAAAGAGTTTGAGAAGGATTGGTATTAGTTCTTTAAATGTTTGATAGAATTCAACTATCTGGTCCTGGGCTTTTCTTTGATGGAAACTTTTTATTATTGATTCAATCTTCTCACTTATTATTGTTCTGTCAAATAATACTCATTATTGGTCTGTTCAGGTTCTCTATTTTTTCATGATTCAGTCTCAGTACATTGTATGTGTCTAGGAATGTATTCATTTCTTCTAGGTTATGCAATTTGTTGGCATAGTAACTTCTTATAATCCTTTGTATTTCCATGGAATCTGTAATGTCTCTTCTTTCATTTCTGATTTTATTTGTTTGAGTGTTCTCTTTATTTCCTAGTTAGTCTACCTAAGGGGTTTGTCAATTTTATTTATCTTTTCAAAACATGAACTCTTGGCCAGGTGCGGTGTCTCATGTCTGTAATCTCAGCACTTTGGGAGGCCAAGACAGGTGGAACACCTGAGGTCGGGAGTTTCAGACCAGCCTGACCAACATGGAGAAACGCCATCTCTACTAAAAATACAAAATTAGCCGGGCATGGTGGTACATGCTTGCAATCCCAGCTAGTTGGGAGGCTGAGGCAGGAGAATCACTTGAACTGGGGACGGGGGGGCGGAGGTTGTGGTGAGCCAAGATCGTCCCATTGCACTCTAGCAACAAGAGCAAAACTCCATCTAAACACACACACACACACACACAAAAAAAACTTGTTTTTCTAGTCCCTATTTTATTCATTTCTGCTCTGATCTTTGTTATTTATTTCCATCAGGTAATTTTGTGCTTAGTTTGTTCTTCTTTTTCTAATTCCTTGAGGCATAACATTAGATTATTTATTTGTGATCTTTCTTCTTTTTGATATTGGTATTTATTGCTATAAATTTCCCTTTTAAGACTTCCTTTGCTGCATCCCATAAGTTTTGCTGTATTGTATTTCCATTTTTATTTGTCTTTAGGCATTTTTAAAATTTTATTTTAGATTTCTTACATGACGAATTAGTTGTTTAGGAGAATGGTTTTTACTTTTCACATATTTGTTAATTTTCCAAGATTTCTCCTGTTATTTATTTCTAGTTTCATGCCATTGGGATAGAAAAAAGTTATTGATATGATTTCCATCTTCTTACATTTGGTAAGACTCATTTTATAGCCTAACATAAGGTCTGTCCTGGAGAATGATCCATGTTTGCTTGAGAAAAACATGTATTCTGTTGCTGCTGGATGAAATGTTCTGTACAGGTCTGTTGGATTCATTTAGTCTACAGTGTAATTCAAGTCCAGTGTTTTCTTATTGATTTTCTGTCTCGATGATCTGTCCATTATTGAAAGTGGGGTATTAAGTTCCCCTATTATTATGGTATTGTATTCTGTCTCTCCCTTCAGATATTATAGTAATTGCTTTATATATTTTGGTGCTCTGATATTGGGTGCATACATATTTACAATTGTTATGTCCTCTTGATGAATTGACCCCTTTATCATTATATAATGACTTTTGTTGTCTCTTTTTAAGTTTTTTGACTTATATAAATATAGCTTCCTCTGCTCTCTTTTGATTTCTATGTGTGTGAAATATCTTTCCCATCCCTTCACTTTCAGTTTATGTGTGTCCTTACTAGTAAAGTGAATCTCTTTGTTGGAAGCATGTAGTTTGTTTGTTTGTTTTTTTAATCTATTCAGTCATGCTATGTCTTTTGATTGGAGAATTTAATCGATTTACATTCAGGGTAACTACTGATAAATATAAATAAGGACTTGCTACTACTATCTTGTCATTTGTTTTCTGGTTGTTTGTAGATTATTTGTTTCTTCCTCACTTACTGTTTTTCTTTGTGGTTTAAAGGTTTTCTGAGATAGTATGCTTTGAATTCTTTCTTTTTATATTTTTGTAACTACTATGCATGTTTTCTTTGTAATTACCATGAGGCTTACATAAAACCTCTTATAACAGGCTATTTTAAGCTGATAACAACTTACCTTTCATTGTATGTAGGAACTCTACACTTTTATTCCCTCCCCTCCACCTTTTACAACATTGATGTCAAAATTTATGTCTTTATGTTATTTGTGCCTTAACAATTTATTTTAGTTATGGTTTTTTTTAAATAGTTTTGTCTTTAACCCTTACAGTAGAAATTAAATTGGTCTATACTCCACCCTTACAGTATTAGGATAGATGATTATATATTACTTACACCATTGAGGTTTTTTACTTTTACCTGTTTTATTTTATTAGCAGTCTTTTATTTCAACTTAAAGAATTATCTATAGCAACTCCAATAAGGCAGGCCTAGTGGTGATTAACTCTCTTAGCTTTTGTTTATCAGGAAAGTTTTTATTTCTCCCTCATTTCTGAAGGATATCTTTTCCAGGTAAAGCATTCTTGCTTGGTAGTTTATTTTAACTTTACCACCATGAATATGTCATCCCACTCTCTACTGGCTTGCAAGGTTTCTGCTGAGAAATCTGCTGACAGCCATACTGGGACTGCCTTCAATATTATATGTTTCTTATTTCTTTCTGTTTTCAGGATTTTTTTATAGTGTTTGATTTTTGATAGTTTGAAATGATGTATCTTGGTGAACTCTTTTATGGATTGAAATTTATTGGAGGCTTCTGAGCTTCCTGTGCTCGGATTTTGTCATCTGTTCTTAAATTTGGGAATTTTCAGCCATTATTTTATAAAATATTCTTTTGGGGCCTTTTCTCTGTCTTTTCTTTCTGGAATTCCTATTATGCAAAGTTTCATTCTCTTCAACAAATCTCTAGGATTTCTATTTGTTTTTTGTTTGTTTTTACTGTTTTTGCTTTTTGGGAAGGGGATCAAACTTCTCATTTTGCTCATGAATGTTTTCCAAATTTCATTTCATTTCTGTTTGTATTTTCTTATAGTTTCCCAAAGAATTCAGAAGATTATTCTGAATTGTTTGTCAGTCATTTGATAGCTCTCCATTTCTTTGAGATTCATTATTGGAGCTTTATTAGTTTCTTTTGATGGTGTAATATTTCCCTGGTTCTTCAACATCCTTGTGCCCTTGCACTGGTATCTGCACATTTGAGGACATGGCCACCTCTTCCACCCTCCAGGTGTCTTCAGTGGTGATAGACCTTCACTATTTATTCTAGCTTGGGATTGGATGCAACTCCAGGCAGGCAGACCTTGCTGCTGGGTTCTCTAGTTGGGCTGAACCACTGCCTGTGTTCTGAAGTTGAGCAGAACTACTGGATGTGCTCTACAGTCTGGTGAGACCAATGGCTGGATTCTGATAAGGCAAGACTGCTGACTGGACTCTACAATTGCCTCTGATCAGCCTGGGTTGCAGGCTGTCATCCCTGGCTGGATGACATCACTGTTTGTAATCTGTAGTTGGACAAGGCTGCATCCTAAGTTCCAAGGTTGGGCAAGGTCTCTGGGGTTGCTGTGGAACCACTCAGGATGAGCAGAGCCAGAGGCTATGCTCCACAGATGTTCATGGATACACACTTGCCCTGTAGCTTGAGAGAGCCTTGAGCAGAGCACTGAGGCTTGGTGGAGTTAATACTTGGCCACTGGGGTTGAGCAGGACTAGAAGTTTCTGTTTGCAGACCTGCACTTTCCTCCCAGCTAAAGAATATTTTTTAACTGAAATCTAGTAATGTTATTTCTTAGCTTATAATCCACCCATGGGCCTCCAACACCTTCAAGGTATATGCAAACTCTTTGGTATGGCTATGGAGCCCTGCACAGTCTGATCCTCTCACCTCTTCAGCTTTGTCTTCCACTGATTTTCTATTTGTGATGGTTAATTTACAAGTCAACTTGATTGGGTCACGGGATGCTCAGATATTTGGTTAAAAATTATTTCTAGCCATATCTATGAGGGTATTTTTGGATGAAATTAGCATTAAATCAGTAAACCGAGTAAAGATTACCCTCTGCATTGCAAGTGGGCATTGGGCATCATTTAATCTGTTGAGAGATTGAATAGAACAAAAGGGTGGAGTAAGGGAGAATTTGCTCTCTCTTCGTGACTGCCGAGTTGGGACACTGGTCTTCTCCTGCCCTCAGACTGGTACTTACACCACTGGTGCCCTTGGTTGTAAGCCTTCAGACTTGGACTAGAACTACACCCCTGGCTTATCTAGATCTCCAGTTTCCAGATGACAGATCATGAGACTTCCCAGCCTCCATAATTGCATGAGCCAATTCCTCACAATAAATCTTTAGATAGATATAGAGATAGAGATATACTAACAGATACACACACACACACACACACACACACACACGTAAAATTTCCTATTGCTTTGGTTTCTCTAGAGAACTCTAATGAACACTACCTGATCTCTACTCATGTGTAGGATACTAGGTATAGGTTGTGGAATTTGTTCTTATACTTTCGGGCCTTGCACATGCTTGCTATTTTCTCTTCCTTGGATGTCCTGCATGCCACTCTATGCCCCTACATTCCAAACCTTCCTAGCTTCATTTGGCTAACATCTACTTGACGTTCAAGGCCTGACTCTTTCCTGTTCTCTGATACCCTTAGCACCTGGGCATCTGTTTATCATAATATTTGTCACACTCCTTATCATTTCTGCTCACCAGATTCTTTTCTGTACTAGATTCTATGCTCTAGTATCTAGGACAGTAGCTAACACATAACAAGTTTTCATTATGCCTAAAGCAGGGGCCAGCAAACTATGGCCCACGTGCAAAATCCGACACTCTGCCTGTTTGGTAAATAAAGTTTTATTGGACCACAGCCATGCTCATTGATTTTTGTATTGCTTGTGGCTGCTTTTGCACTGCAACATCTGAGTTGGGTAGTTGAAACAGAAACCAGATGGCCCACAAAGTATAAAATATTTATTATCTGGTCCTTTCCAGAAAAAGTCTGTCAACCACTGATCCAGTGGATAAACCAGGAGTCAATTATATTTGATATTTTATATTTGATTATCAATGGCGATATGTGTTAGAAATCAATAGATTTGTTAAAAAGAGACCTTTTCAGGGCATTAATAACAATTATCATAAATTTAAAAGTAGAAATTGGCAAAGATGTTTTAAAATAACAATTCCCTGTAAGGGTCCAGGGAAACAGTCACTCACACACTGCTGGTGTGAGTGTAAATTACTACATTATTTCTGGAGGGAAATTTGACAATATATTTCTAAAGCATTAAAGTCATGCATAAAATTTGTTCCAGAAATTCCACTTTTAGAAATTTGCCCTAAGGAATAATCAGAGAGGTACACAAAGATTTATGTCCCACCGTGTTCACTGGAGCATTATTTACAACATGAAGAAAATACACCAAGTAAATACCACCTAAATAGCTAGCAGAAGAAAAATGGTTAAATAAATTGTACTATATCCAGAGCCTGGGAAATAAATGTAGCCATTACAAATCATGCATAGAACACTTATCAATACAGGTACACGCTCATGAAGTATTGTTAACTAGGAAAAGCAAGTTTTAAAACTGTCAGTATGACATAATGCTATGTTGTTATTAAAATATATATAATACATGCATAGAAACAAGCAAAAAAGACAAAAAGAAACATTCCAGAAGGCTAACAGGAGTATCTCTACTATGTCTGACATTTTTTGTTGTTGTTCACTTCTGAATTGTCTATAATAGAGTTTATTGCTTTGGCAATTATAATCTTTTAGAAAGAAAAGTGGGCAGTTTTCCCATTCCCTATGATTTGGATGGGTTTTCACACTTTACATTATGGAATTTCGAGTAAAGAAGGCATAACTAAAAATGCTGTGGTTGAACCCAGGTCAGGAGCTCAGAAATGCCTTTTTCCCCCCAATCACTCTCACTCTCAAGGAATCAACCAGGAAAAGGGAAAGCATCCCCTTAGGTTGTCAATATTGGGGTAATTTATTGCCTGAGGTTAATATCATGAAGTTTAAACAAAAATCAGTGGCAAAAAAAAGGTTGAAATCTATAAATTTTTGGGGACACAAGGAGTAAAATGAATTGTCCATATAATTTCAAGTAACCAGCTTTATTGATTTTTTTCTTCCCTATTTTCAGCTGGATATTCAACATCATGTAGACATGATCATTAAGAACAGCCTCACCTATAGGTGACCCTAAGAGGGGCAGGGAAAATTAGAACCTAATATGCCAAACAACTGCAATGAATGGTGTGTGTATGTGTGTGTGTGTGTGTGTTGGCAGGGTTCGGTGGGGGGAATGGGGAAGTAATATGGATACAGATGAAACTTTTTAATTAATACATTTGTGGACTCAAGTTTCATGTCTGTGGGTGATTTGCATAGCTTTTATAAAAAGACATTGGTGGAATAATTTGTCACTATTTTCCAGGATCCTCAAGTATTTCCTTATTTGCCCTAAGTTGAGTCTCCACTGCTCTAGCCAGGCTCCTCACATTGTCTCCTATGTCTTGTTTCTTGCTATACCCTCCCTACTTCTCCACTTCTTTACTTAAAAAAAAAAATTGCTTGTGACTGTGACCTGTTCATGGTCAAGGGCAGGAGTTCACCTGAAAACTTGTTAACAGAGGATTTTAAGGGCAGTGAAACTGTATCGTATGATACTGTGCTGGTGGATACACATACATTTATTCAAGCCCATAGAATGTACAACATTAAGAGTGAATCCTAAACTAAACTATGGACTTCAGATGATAATGATGTGTCAATGTAGGTTCATCAACTGTAACAAAGGTACGGATGGGGGATGTTGATAATGGAAGGGGCTATGTACGTGTTTGGGCAGGCAGTATATAGGCAGTCTCCATACCTTTTTATCAATTGTTGTGAACTTAAAACTGCTCTAAAAAAATAAAGATGATGTTTTAAAAAGAAAGAAAAGCAGATCCCTAAACCCCACTCCACAAATACCAAATCAGAATCTCTGAGGCCAAACCCAAGCATCTTTATCACCACCCAGCTCCCCAGGTGCTTCTCCTGCATATTAAAGTTTGAGAACCCCTTGCTCAATGAGTGTTAACATTTAAGGGTAGATCCATTTTTGATGAGGTTTTGGAGAGATAAAATAACGCAACTTAAAAACATAAACATAAAGGCTAAAATTTCAAGGACTGGTGAGGAATATTTTTTTTAGGGAGGGGGTTGGTATCTTTTAGTTTATCCTCCTCCCTGTCCCCTAAAAGTCACATCTCCTCTGCCTTTAGATGATCTGCAGAAGTGATCATTCTCTTATTATGATCATTTATGGGGGAGAATAATATTGGTCCAAGGGGGGATTAAATATTAAAGCCATAATAATCATTAATGTCTTTAAGAATTTTGCACCCTTGAAGTACTTGAACGTTTCAATTTTTTCCTTGTCTTTAGTTCTAAAATATCATTTCTAAGTCTCACAGGGATTTTTTAAACTATCCTACTTCTTTATATTTCTGAACTTATTTTTTAATCAACCACTTTTCAAAAAATCTTTTGATTGAAATACTGCCTTGGCTGTGACTGCTGATTGGAGTTTTATTTTTAAAACTTAATTCAAATGAATGTGTTCCTAGCTGGAATAGGGTATGACATTAAGTTTAAAGAAACTATCCTTGTTTCTTTAGTCTGATATGTGGTGATGGGCAAAAATGGTTCTCTTCTGAGGGAAAAACATCTCTCATTTTCCTTTCATATGCATGCATATCCACATCAATTTCAAGTGCAGTAATTACAACTCTGAAATATCTCCGCAGCCTCAGTCTACATTTCTGAGGGGGGAAAAGTTGAACATATAATGCGATATTATTTTAAATTGCCAGCAGAATCTATTAAATATTCAACTGCCGCACAATAACCTTTATCTAGCCACCATCTTACTTATTCTCAAAGGTTTCAAAGGTGATCTATCGCTCTTCATGAATATAATGGTTGACAAGGTACAGACTGCTGAGTTTGATCTTAATAGAAGTTGAAAGATATTCATCAGACTTGAGCCTAAGGTTCTGCATTAGATAACAGAATTGTGAAATGCTACATTTGAAAGAACAAAGATTGACAAGCTCACAGCTATTCCCATTTTCTTGGTTCAGAGGACATTTTGGCATTGCTCTGATGGAAACATCCCTGCAAATGAGGGTCTCGTAAAAGCTCTGCCTAATAAACTGTAATGCTTCCAGACCCCCAGGTCAGATTGAAGCACTACAGTTTCTGTTGCCATATAAATGTGATGAGTTGTGATGGGAGCTATAAATTCATCCTTGCTGAAGACACTACATTAAATGGGTTCTGTGTGTGTGTGGGCGGGCGGGGGGGCGGTGATCATTAGAAGGGTGACATTAAAAAGGAATGAAGGGACCCAAACACTATTTAAATCAAATTTTATAACAAATAGGAACTTTAAAACATTATAGACCTATGATGTGTCAAATATTTGATGAAAGGGGGTTGTGTGTGTGTGTGTGCACGCGCGCGCATGTGTGTGTGCGTGTGTGAATTGTTTAAAAAATTAACAAATACCTTCTGGTCTTCCATTAGGAACGAGAAAGACAATTTTCTGATTGCTTTGTCCCTAGATATGTATACACTGTGGGCTTTTTTTCTTTTTTTCTTTTTTTTTCATTTCAAGCCCTTTACATAGAGCCATCAAGTCTTAGAAAATTCTGGTGAAGTGGGAGCAGTTAGTCCTCTAATGTGTATACTCAATCCAAAATAAAATTAAATTGGGAGTTTCTATGCCTTTCTAAAATTGAGCAAAGTCAGGAGGTGAGGAGGAGGTGAGGTGGGGGTGGTATTGGGGGGGAATTTAGAACTCTGACTCTTCTTTGAATGCATTACAGTCTAATGTGCGCCTGCCAGCAACAGCCCTGGAGCTTGAAGGAATAACATAAATAACTCTCGAATACAAACTCAAAGTAAACTTGACAGACGGGATGCTGGGCCAAGACCAACAAGATTAAATTTCATAGGATATAAAATCCTACATTTGGTTTCAAAAAAAATCAATTAAGTAACTATAGACTGCAAGAGAGTTGACTAGGCTGCAGCTCAATGGAAGAATATCTGGGACTTATACTTGACCACACTTTAACATAAACTAATATTAATGCTGAGATAGCAACAACTTACAATTTTATAGTAGTCTACAGTTAGCAAAGCACTTTTGTATTCTTTATCTCATTTGATATTCCCAAAGATATTATGGGATAAATATTTTAATACCCAAGGACAACGATTCAGAAAACTAAACTCAGGGAAGATAAAGAGCCTGATCCTGAATAACACACCTAAAACCCTGCCTAGAAGACAGGATAGGCCACTAAAATGTATTGAGCACCTAACAGGTGTTGAGCCCTTTATATATGTTATCTCATTTAAAACTCAATACTGTAAAGTGGTAATTGTTGGTTCCAATTTATAGATGAAAAAAAAATCAAGGCACATACACTTCCTTAACCTCATAGTAATAATAAGAGGTTGAAATGGACTGAATGATGTCCACCAAAGATATCAGGTTCTAATCCTAGAACCTGTGGATGTTTTCTTATTTGGAAAAAGATCATCAGAAGATGTCATCAAGGCCGGGCATGGTGGCTCACACCTGTAATCCCAGAGCTTTGAGAAGCCAATGTGGATGGATCACTCAGGTCAGGAGTTTGAGACCAGCTTGGCTAACATGGTGAAACCCCGTCTCTACCAAAAATACAAAAATTAGTCGGGTATGATGGCACACACCTATAGTTCCAGCTACTCAGGGGGCTAAGGCAGGAGAATTGCTTGAACCCAGGAGGCAGAGATTGTAGTGAGCTAAGATTGTGCCACTGCACTCCAGCCTGGGTGACAGAGCGTGACTCTGTATTAAAAAAAAAAAGAAGATGTGGTCAAATTAGAAATCTGGAGATGAGGAGATAATCCTAGTTTATCAGGGTGGGCCCTCAATGTGGGACAATCACAATTGTCCATGTAAGAGAGTGGCAGAGGGAAATTGGATACCACACATACAGAGAAGAAGGTGACATGAAGGCAGAACAGTGAGAGATGCAGTCACAGCCAAGGAATGCCAACAGCCCTCAGAAGATAGAAGAGGCAAGGAAGGTACTGTATCCCCTCCCAAAGCCTCTAAGAGAGGAGAGCCCTGCCGACACCTTAATTTATAACTTCTGACCTCCAAAACTGTGAGAGAACAAATTTCTATTGTTTGAAGCCACCCACTTTGTGGTTATTTGTTACGCAGCCCAAGGAAACTAATTCAGAGGTAGAGGTTGAATTAAAACTCATGTTTGCTAAATCTAAAATTCATGTTCTTTGCATTCTATAGATGCCAGAGAAAAAAGATTGTGAGGAGAGGGAGAAGTCTGAGGAAAAGGGAAGATGCTAAAAACTCTCTCCAAGGAGGATATCCAGGGCAGAAATATGGAAAATAGGACTGCTTTACACCTCTTTCTAACAGTCAGTTCCCCACATCTACAACTGAAAGAAGGAGAAACGGGACCCATAAGATAAGCCTCAAAGACAAAAGGAAAATCTCAAATTAAAGATGAGTTCAATAAATACATGTCATTTTACAACCATAGGAGAAGAGCAAATGAACAATAACTAAGAGAAGAAATCCAACAATGAACAAGTGAAAACTCACAGTCAAGGGTAAACTAGCATAGTCATGGTCTCACATGAGACCTAAGGAGAAATGATAACTGTAAAAGAATGAGCGAGTGTACCAAAAGGGGCCAGGAATTCTGGGACCATTATACAGGAATGAAAACAATACCTGTAAGAAGAACCACTGCAGAAAAGTAAAGAACTAATAATGCATTCATGGTATCAGCACAGACACTCCTAATAAGAACAAAATTATGCAGACAGATGTCAACACAAGAAAAGATGATGGACTTAAAGAATTATTTTCATGTAGAAAGAAATTCAAGCCAAGACAAATTATTCAACTTGTTCTGTTTACTTCCAGAGGTCTCAACCAGACTAACAGAAGAGAAGTTACAATAAAGCCATTTTGGCTCAATAAAAGGAAAAAATTTTAAATAACCAGAACTTTCAACAATGAGGTAAGTCTTCTTGTCTGATGGTGATCTCATTATAAGAAATACGACAGCAGAGGCTGAGAGACCATCTGTCAGGGATGCTATGGATAAGATTTCAGCATCTCCACATCTTAAGGTCTCTTCCAACTCTAGGAATCTATGACTTGAAAAAATGTACATAAATGAAAAAATTAATTCATAAAAATGTTTACAGGACAACTGATTTTGATGATGTTTAACATTTCTCTAAAGAGAATTAAATATAATTTAAACCTAAATGTTTAGTTTACCTTATAAAACACAATGGTGGCTAATCAAAGTTATCTAATAGATACATAGTTAACATATCTCAATACAATTTAACATGCAGGTAGAGATTAAACAGTTATTCAACTACACTAATGGAATCTACATTTTTCAGAAGCATTAGAAGTCAAAGTACAAGTCTTCTTGGCTAGCAGCACCTGAGAATACAATGAAAAGGTGGAACCAGGTGGGGATTTGGAGAAAGAGGTTAGAATTAAAAGCCAGAGGCACCACTTCCTAGCTTTGGCTCATGGCAAGGCATTAAGCCCCACTGAACTTCAATATCTTTGATGTTAAATAGAGATAATAATAGACATCCTAACTCACCAGTGGTTGCAAGACTCTCATGAGAAACTGAGTATGAAAGTGCTTTGTAGGACATAAACAGACACTTTTCAAAAGAAGATATACATGCAGGGCCAATAATCATATGAAAAAAAGCTCAACACTACTGATCATTAGAGAAATGTAAATCAAACCCACAATGAGATACCATCTCACACCAGTCAGAATGGCTATGATTAAAAAGCCAAAAAATAACAGATACTGGTGAGGTTGAAGAGAAAAAGGAGCACTTATACACTGTTGGTGGGAGTGTAAATTAGTTCAACCATTGTGGAAGACAGTGTGGCAATTCCTCAAAGACCTAAAGATACAAATACCATTGGACGCAGCAATCCCATTACTGAATATATACCCAAAGGAATATAAATCATTCTACCATAAAGACACATGTACGTATATATTCATTGCAGCACTATTCACAATAGCAAAGACATGGAATCAACTTAAATGCCCATCAAGGATAGACTGGATAAAGAAAATGTGGTACATATATACCATGGAATACTATGCAGCCATAAAAAAGAACAAGAACATGTCCTTTGTAGGGACATGGATGGAGCTGGAGGCCATTATCCTTAGCAAACTAATACAGGAACAGAAAACCAAATACTGCATATTCTCACTTATAAGTGGGAACTAAATGATGAGAACACAGGGACACATAGAAGGGAACAACACACACTGGGGCCTATCAGAGGATGGAGGGTAAAAGGAGTGAGAGGATCAGGAAAAATAACTAATGGGTACTAGGCTTAATACCTGGGTGATAAAATAATCTGTATAACAACCCACATGACACAAGTTTACCCATGTAATAAACCTACACAGGTACCCCTCAAAATAAAAGTTAAAAAAAAAAGAAAGTGCCTTGTAAATAGTGATATGTACTCATAATTATTATTTGGACTTCAAAGCCCCATTATCCTATGATACTCTTATAACCCTTGTAATGGCCTTGGGTTGGAATGGCCCCAATGCAGACCCTAAGACAGGCATTTGGATGTGAATGGTTTTTTTGGATGGTAATCCCAGGCAGCACAATTAGAAGAGTGGGAAAGTGAGACAGGGAAGGAAAGAAGTCAATACAGCCTATGTGTTACCAAACAAACTACTTCTGCAGATGACCGAGGTGCAATTCTGCTAAGGACCACTGGGAGTGAGGCTGCACAGAAGACGGGCCACAGTGAGAAAGCTGAGGTCCTGCGCCACCAATTTCCATTAGTGTTTCCTCGAGGTCTACTCCTGAGACACTAGCAGCCCAAGCTTGTAACCTCCCCAGCTCAGGGTGAGCATACTCCAGCAGTCAGAGAAAGTCCTCAGGCAAAAAGTCACAGCTGTCTACAGTAGAAGGCACTGAGTCTTTGAGCTCCCAAAAAAAAAAGAGCCCAGGGCAATATGCACAAGGCATCAACAGCATCCACTCCATACTCTTTTCTTCATTTTGAGAAAACGAAGACACAAATGCTCTTTAAGACTTGGCTATAAATATATGATTGCAAATTAGAAAGATACATCCCAGCCTAGTGAGCTAACTGGGACTGTCAGATTTCACCTTTCCAATTCATCAGAAGTTAGTGGTTTTCTTAAAGGCCATGTTCATAGGAGTTGACAGTATGACAATATTTTGGCATTTTTTAGATCAAAGGAGCATCATATTGATAACATGATATGATAAATATGAAGATAGGAGAAGTGTAAATAGACTACTAAAATCAACACTGAATGGTAAAGAATAATGCAAATATTTATAGGAAAGTAAGAAGGCATCAATGTTAAGATTTAAGATGCACATCAAGCAATATTTCCTAAGCCTATCTTTCTCCACCCCATCTGGATTCCTATCTCACTAAATGTCTTTGGAAATCCATAGAGGTGATTTCACACATGCCAGGTTCCACTCTTCCTTTTCCAGGCATCACATTGTCCTGCAGTTTTCTCTTTCCAGGGGCCAGCCCTGACTTGCCAGAGACAGCATGCTAATCCTCACTTAGCTTGGTTGTAAAGTCTAATCTGTTACAGCACTGGCCTGTCAGTCAGACTTCTTAGCAGTACATGGCGTGAGATTCGGTTCAACAATCTACAGTGAGGTATGGGACCTGGGGATTCCTTCTTTCTGAACGTTTTATGCCATTGACTTCCAGTGTGGCCTTTGAGCAAGTCATTTAACCTCCTTGGCTCAGTTAACCATATGGAAAATGAACATGATAATATCTCACAAGGGTATTGTGAGATTACTCAATGTTTATAAAGTGCTTGGGAAATGAAAGGCCCTGAATGGGCCTCGCAATGTCATTAATCATGTGGCCAGTTGAATGCAAGCAGCTGGAATGTTACAGAACCCTTTAATTTCTAGATAATTTCATTGCAATACCTCACAAATCATGAGGCTTAAATCTATGAAAATTTAGACAATGAATTTCATGCCATAGTGGAGGACTTAGAATTTTTCTAAACGCTTGCTTTTGAATTGCCTTTTCATAGACGTTGTTTCTTCCTCTCTCAAGAGCAGAAAATGGTTCAAACACTCATTGCTTTATTTCAGGAGCTCTACCTCTTTCTCAAGTACAGTTGGCCTTTCCTTGTCTTCATTTCTCTATTACGTTGTTTACTCATTCCACAAATGATCATTAAGCCCTAGCTACATTCCAGGTACCCTGCTAAAAGCTGGAAAAACACAACTAAGACATGTTTTCACCTTGGAGGAGCTCCCAGTCCAGACGGAGAGAAAGACATATAAACAAATAATTATGAAGGGATATGAACTCCAAAAAGCTATGGAAATTCAAACAAGTTTTTATACAACATGTCAAGTAGTCAATGAACTGAAATTCCCCTCCAGGAATGATTTCCTCCTCAAAACTCACACTTGAATTCCATGAGATTGCACTAGCTATCTTGGTTCTATTACTATCATTGTTCTCCCTTATCGGTTTGTTTTTTTCTCTTTAATAAAAGTAGGTATTATCTAAGGTTTTATACTTGGTTTCTCCTCTCTCTGTCTTCCTTTTCTCAGTATAACATCTATTCCCTGATGTCAGTTATTGTCAGTATGCAGCTCTAACTCTGACCTCTCTCCTAAGTTTCAAATCTACTTGAAGATCCTTGAACTTGACATCGCCCACACCAAATTTACAATATTCCTAACACTATGACTTCCTCTGCTTGACTTCTTGAATTCTCTGAATGGTTTCCCTTATCCATGCTTTAAACCCGAGCATCACATGACACTCTTTCTTCTTACTCATCCTCACATCAAAATGAGTACATGTCCTCTCTGTTTTGACGAAGTGAGCTTCAGAAAATTCAAGACCTCTCCGATACTATCTTCCACTGCTAGTACCTCCCATCTACATTCCTGCAGTCTCCTCTCTCCTATCCCTATTGTGAAGTTCTCCTTTCCCCGGCAATCCCTATATGCTAACAATCCAAAATTTCTTTAGCATTCTTCTATTTATATCACTCTTCTGCTCAAAAGTATTGATTGCTCCCCAATGCCTGATAACTTAAATCAAATTTCCTCATTCTGGGACTAAGCATCTTTTGCAAAATAGCCACAAACTTGTTTTTCAGCTTCTTCTCCCACTACTTCCCCATACTGGGCATAAGATGGAGCCTGGTGGATGGTTGCTGGTCTCCAAGTGGATATCCTGTTAGTCACCTCTATATCTTTACTCTAGATCTTTACACACACTGTCCCTCCTGCCTGAAATGTCCTTCTTGGCCATCTCTGCCTAGCCCATCAAGGTCAATCTCAAACATTGCCACTTTCATACAACACCTCTTCCTAATCCCCAGTTACATTTGGCTGATTCTCCTTTCAAACCCCCAGAACTCTTTTTTTTTTCAGAACTCTTTTTTGTTCACCTCTAATGGCATGAATTTTGCCCTGTTTCTACTCCGTTTGCCTTATCCCTTTCCAGTTTGAAAGCTCCTTGCGGAAACAGAATGTATCTTATTCCATCTTCATTATTACGCCCCAGCACTTAGAACAATACTTGTTGAATTAAATGAAATTAATCCTAGAAACACCTTCTTGCTGTTGATTCAAATACTCTTCATTTATATAAATGGCCATTGTTCTCCAAAATATTTTAAATACAAGAGCCAACCTCACTATTGTAAAACAAACAAAAAAAAGCAACAAAAATCTCTGCAGTGTCTGCCTTAATAATATTAACATTTACTCTCTATTTCAATTAAACCATGAAACAATTTTTTGTGTCACTGAGTCTGTACTGTTTGTTTAGTGCTGGAATACAGAAATGAATAAGACCTAGTTCATCTCCTCAAAGAACTCAGAGTCAAATGCGAAAGACAAACCAATAAACAAATGCATTGCAACACCAGGTAACATGTACAAGACTAAAAATACGGGCAAAGCACGGAGGATGGAGGCAATACGTTAATCAAACGGATCATGAGTGTTAGAGAAAATACACGTAGATGGAGCCAGAGTTGTCCCAGAAAGTAAAGAGGGGGAGACAGAATTTCATGCATTTGCATTTGCAAAGGCCCAGGGGCATGAAATAACACAGTGGTAGCAGGACTGTGGCCAATTCATTCCTGCTGCTACATAAAATACATATGGTAGTGTCTCATGGGAAGAAGATAGAGAAGTAGTTGGTAGCCACATTGCAAATAGCCCTTTATATCTTACTAAGGAGTCTCAATTTTTCCTATAGATGATAGGGAGCCAGTAAAGAGTTTTAGGCAAGGCTAAGATTCTGACACTTAAATTGGATTTTCTTAAAATGGACTCAATTCTGATTTTTCAAAAATACTAGCACTGGCTAGAAAAAGGAGGTCAAGCCAAGATCTGGAGAAAAGGACTGCATTTTCGGAGGAATATGTATGCTTAAATTTATATTCGAATCTGTATGTTGAGGGCCCATTTCCCGGTAAACCTACCTTCTACAAGAGCTGCAGCAGCAACAGTATGGAGAGCAGATATGCACCTGGTAGCTATTCCAAGCATTACATTATCATTACATTACATTAATACATTATCTCATTTAATCCACCCAATAGTCATAGGAGGTTCACTGCTCAGAGGGAGAAACTGAAACCCGGAGGAGTCCAGCCACCATCCAGGGTCCCCCATCTAGTGAGAGGGAGATTGGGGAGGAGGAGCCCCCCTAGGCAGCCTGCGTGTCACAGCTCCATGTAGTGCTGCGAAAACTGCGGAACGTATCTGCGCCTTGTTTGTTTTCCTCTTCTTTTTAATGTGAGAACAATTATGTTTACTCTGTACTTCAGAAACCGGTCCTGCAGCCCAGTGTTGATAAAGAAGGGCTCTGAGACAGGCGCTGCTAGCACCGCAAAAGCCTTCAGGCCGGGAGGGGCTCCTTGCTACTCAGCAGAGCGCCTCCCGCTGTGGAAAAGAACGCGATTGTTATTCAAAACAAAAATATTCTTACCAGCACTGAAAACTACATTTACAAGTTAAGCACACGTTTTCTAAAAGTAGAGAAGATTCCAGGAGGGAGGGGGCATCTCTTGCAGCCTGGAGGGAGGAGACATCTAATTGCCTATTCATGAGGGAGCCGGTCTCTCAGGGACTGTAACATTTCCAAACCGGCTGTGCAGAGAATGGCAGCGACTGTGAAAACAGCAGGTCCCTGAATTCAAAATCTTGATGTAAACATATACAACACAAATCTAAATGCTCGCTTTTCATCAACTGCGGAATCTGTAATCTGTAATCTTAGCACTTTGGATCTTATATTGTTAGATTTGGTGTACGGGTGCATGTATACTTACAGGCATGGAATTCACGTACGTACAGCCCAAGATATTAATGTGATAAAAAAGATTCCAAAAACCACATCTGAAAATCTGCTACATTACTTTGGAGTCACGAGTCACACACATGTGTGCATGTTCATGCATGCGCGTGCACACCTACACACACACACACACACACACACACAGATAATACACATCTCTGGCTTTCTCTATTTTGGGGTGTGGAGGTGTAGAGTAAATCTCCCCTCTTCTCCTTGTATTTTCCCTCAAATTGCCCAAATCTTTGTACCTTTGAAAAAGCTCTGGGTCTCTCTCTGTGAACCTTTACAAAAGAAAGAATATGTCAGAAATTAATTGAAGCAAACCTGCTGCAGAAAATGGACATGTGCCTCGCACGACAAAATTCTTACCTCCTTCTCAAATTTGAAATTTTGACTGCCTAAAATTGTTGTGTAATGGAACAAGAATTCTAGCGAGACTAAAATATCTGCATAGCCACTTCAGTTTCATCCTGTTCTGTCTGAACGTAGATAAAGCTAACACTCCTCTACGTGAAGGCTCCCCAAACCCACTGTCTTCCATTCCGGGCTCAATAATAATGAGGGTCAAAGTGAGCTCAAGAAAGGTGCGTGTGTGAAATGGTAAAATGCTCTAAG
>NW_012102787.1:3227842-3229529 GCF_000951045.1 Mandrillus leucophaeus
TAGGTTTGTTGATTCAAGAAAGGGTTTCTTAGATTTAAATTATTTTAAAATGATTTTTAAAGTATCTATTAGTTTCCTTATCTTTACCAAGAAAAATCAGTCTAATTTCCTTTTAGTCACATTTTGTTTTTGACCATAGATGGTATTACCCAGGGTGATTCCCCTCTTTATTCATCAGACTTAACTCAAAATCATTCTGGTGCCAGAGTGCTACAAAAAAAAAATCAAATCTTTGCTCAAAGAATAAAGATTAGTCATTAATGTGAAGATTTAACAGAATGTGCTGTCATCTCTGAAGAAAATTCCAGCAGAGGAATTCTGCAAATGTTTCCAGCAGCTGTATCATCTTTGCAATAAAAATACAACTCCTCAGGTACTTTAAAAGATAAAGTATTGAATAGTAAACATAATGAAGATCCTCATTATTCAGAGTTCACACTTATAATTTATATCCTTTTTTTTTTTTTTTTAGATGGATTTTCACGCTTGTCGCCCAGGCTGGAGTGCAATGCTGCAATCTCTGCTCATTGCAACCTCCACCTCCCGAGTTCAAGCGATTCTTGTACCTCAGCCTCCCGAGTAGCTGAGATTACAGGCATGTGCCACCACGTCCAGCTAATTATTTTGTACTTTTGGTGGAGATGAGGTTTCACCATGTCGGTCAGGCTGGTCTCAAATTATCCACCTGCCTCGGCCTCCCAAAGTGCTGGGATTACAGGTGTGAGTCACTGCACCCGGCCTTATAATTTTTATTCTTTAGAAGAAAATCCAAAGATCTGCAACATAAGGCCTGAGTTTGAATTTAAAACTCTGGGATATTGGCACATGGGAAGTAAACCTTTTCAACCAAACTTCATTACCCTGTAAGAAATAGCTTGCATGAAGGGTCCACTTGCACATTTTTGTGTAGGAATCACTTATAATCTTCAGTTATAACTTACTTTATTTGGCAAAGAAAATATGCGTTCTTCTGACATACACCCCAGTGATCTTCCCTAAGTCATTCACTGCAGTCAAACCCAAACAACCCCAAGGGTTCCCTACTGTGGGATGTCAACCAGAGAGTAAGCATGTGTAATGGGTAAAAACTTTAGGCCATAAACTCAGATACACAAAAATGTATGACTTCATTTTTATGAAACTCAATTTACATCTCAAATACCTATTTTCAACACGTAATCCCAATCAATTCAAGACTTCTCTATCACGACCTCCCCATCTTCAACTCTTACCCTACCCCTGGATATAATTTATGTTACAGTTGACATCACAGGGTCAAGACATAACGAAGGAATAATTCTTGATCGTTATTACTTATCACTGTTAGACTTCACGGAGACATTATATCCTATCAGGACTCTACACAGTTATCGTCTTCACAATCATTGCTAGCCTGGCCCAAACTATGAGACCCCTAGAGGTCTGGATTTTTTTCAGCTTTACCAATACCTTTCTTGGGTATGTGGTAAATATTTTCTACCTGTACCATTCTGGGTATGAGAAAACTGCAAAGTGGTCCTAATCTGGTCTGTCTACATACTTATCTTAGTCTGCTTAGGCTGCCATAAAAAATACCATAGACCAAGTGGCTGAAATAACAGAAATTTATTTTCTCACAGTTCTGGAGGCTAGAAGTCCCAGATCAAGGTGCTGGCAGACTGGGCTCCTGGTGAGGGCTCTCTTCCTG
>NW_012102787.1:3235894-3240097 GCF_000951045.1 Mandrillus leucophaeus
GCAGCCTGGAGGGAGGAGACATCTAATTGCCTATTCATGAGGGAGCCGGTCTCTCAGGGACTGTAACATTTCCAAACCGGCTGTGCAGAGAATGGCAGCGACTGTGAAAACAGCAGGTCCCTGAATTCAAAATCTTGATGTAAACATATACAACACAAATCTAAATGCTCGCTTTTCATCAACTGCGGAATCTGTAATCTGTAATCTTAGCACTTTGGATCTTATATTGTTAGATTTGGTGTACGGGTGCATGTATACTTACAGGCATGGAATTCACGTACGTACAGCCCAAGATATTAATGTGATAAAAAAGATTCCAAAAACCACATCTGAAAATCTGCTACATTACTTTGGAGTCACGAGTCACACACATGTGTGCATGTTCATGCATGCGCGTGCACACCTACACACACACACACACACACACACACAGATAATACACATCTCTGGCTTTCTCTATTTTGGGGTGTGGAGGTGTAGAGTAAATCTCCCCTCTTCTCCTTGTATTTTCCCTCAAATTGCCCAAATCTTTGTACCTTTGAAAAAGCTCTGGGTCTCTCTCTGTGAACCTTTACAAAAGAAAGAATATGTCAGAAATTAATTGAAGCAAACCTGCTGCAGAAAATGGACATGTGCCTCGCACGACAAAATTCTTACCTCCTTCTCAAATTTGAAATTTTGACTGCCTAAAATTGTTGTGTAATGGAACAAGAATTCTAGCGAGACTAAAATATCTGCATAGCCACTTCAGTTTCATCCTGTTCTGTCTGAACGTAGATAAAGCTAACACTCCTCTACGTGAAGGCTCCCCAAACCCACTGTCTTCCATTCCGGGCTCAATAATAATGAGGGTCAAAGTGAGCTCAAGAAAGGTGCGTGTGTGAAATGGTAAAATGCTCTAAGGTAGAGCTCCTCACTCCTGAATGTGGTTTTGCAGGGCAAGGACAGGCATAGGGACTGCCAAGTTTTGATGCTGGGTAGGTTTCTAGGACCCTTATGGAGGGGGTGTGGAAGTGGGATTCTAGGGAGAGACCAGGCTGCTAACTGGAAAGCTTTGAGGTTATAAGAAGTGAGAATGATGAAAATGATACCCTCTAGATTTGGAGATGACAAATGAAGGTAGGATGGTGCCTTGGGCACAGACACAAGGAGCTTGAGACCATGCCACACTTCAAAAGTGAGAAATGGCTAAATTCCATTAAGGACCACGTAACTACCCGATGATTTGCTATAAAAATATTCAACTGGCTACGTATTTTAAGAAACCAAAAGTTGCTGCATGGGACTAGACTAAAAAGAGAAGTTAGGAGGTGAAGAGGAAGAAGACAATGACCAGTTCAGGAAATAGTGGAGTGTCAGAAGAAAAGCATCCTTTGGAGACCTGAAAGCAGGGTCAGCCTTTTGAGGATGATCTAAGCTGATACTGGAAAATGTTAGTTTGAATGCCATTAAACATAATCCAGTGGCAAGGATGTCAGTGGGCTCCTGATGTGAAGAAGAAAGAAGCCAAAGTTAGTCTATGAAAGTAAGCGGCTTAAGGGGCCCCAACCAAGAGCAAAAGATGCCCTTGATCAATAGTTAACACATGTGCCTCCAAATCAGCTCAGTGTCTCCATCATGTTTTCAAGGTACCACCACTGACAAGCCAGGTATCAATGTGGACGCTTCACACACACTGGCATGAATACCAGAGGTTTGTCTACACTTGAATTTGATGGGGTAAATTCCAGTTGATCTAGTGACTGTCTGTGCAAAGGGGCTCAGAAACCACAGGGGGCGTGGGAAGAGATTGTGTGAGGCAGTCAGCCCACTTTGACACAGAGCCAAACCCTCTCCACACGCAATGCATGCGTTCATAGCCAATCATAGCAAGCAGGAGGGCAAAGTTCTGTTGTGTACCTCAGTACTAAAATGTCTTGCCTAATCCTCAAGGGACACACCAGTGTGATAGTGTATGGATTTCTCACCACCCAGAATCAATTCTTGGTCATTTACTGAGGACTGGGAAATATATAGCTCAGACAAATTAATCCAGAGTTAATCTCCAACATCTTATAAGCCAGCAGTTACAAATACTTGCTGACAGAATCCTTCACCAGAACTGTTTTGACAAAGGCAAGTGTCCTCTGATCCCCTCTTTATTTCATTCCCTCTAAGAAGATTTACTAATGAACTGAGCAAAACTTTAGCAAAGGGTAGAAGATGAAGTGAGCCTCTAAAAATTCAAGTGCTGGGATTCACTGGAAATAAAACTCTGTTACAACTTCCCTCCAGAACTTGAAAATTAATTATGGCCATTTTCAAGGAGGGTCAATGTATTAGTTTGTTTTCACACTGCTATAAAATAAAGAACTGCTATAAATAAAGAACTGCCTGAGACTGGGTAATTTATAAAGAAAAGAGGTTTAATTGGCTCACAGTTCCACATGGCTGGGGAGGCCACAAGTAACATACAATCATTGTGGAAGACAAAGAGGAAACAAGGCATGTCTTACACGGTGGCAGCAGAGAGAGAGAGAGAGAGCGCAAGAATGAACCGGGAAGTGTCACTTTTAAACCATCAGATCTCATGAAAACTCACTATCATGAGAACAGCATGGGGGAAACCACCTCCATAACCAAGCCCCTCCCACCAGGTCCCTCCATTGACATGTGAGGATCACATTTCAAGATGATATTTGGGTAGGACACAGAGGAAAACCATATCAGTCAATTAGTTAAGAACAGAGTTAATCAATAAGAATGTACTATGGCCAAGCGTGGTGGCTCACACCTGTAAGTAATCCCAGCGCTTTGGGAGTCCAAGGCGAGTGGATCACCTGAGGTCAGGAGTTCCACACCAGCCTGGCCAACATGGTGAAACCCATTTCTACTAAAAATACAAAAATTAGCCAGGTGTGGTGATGGGCACCAGTAATCCCAGCTACTTGGGAGGCTGAGGCAGGAAAATCACTTGAACACAAAAGGTGGAGATTGCAGTGAGCCGAGATTGTGCCATTGCACTCCAGCCTGGGCGACAAGAGCGAAACTCCATCTCAAAAAAAAAAAAAAAAAAAAAAGATTGCACTGAGCCCTGGAGGGTGCCAGACACTTCTGAAACAGGGCAGATGTTGCATCCAGGTCCAGGTCCTCTCTCGCACCTGAGTCAAGTCGACATGTGTACAAGATGATTTTCCAATGCTCAGCCACAGCCCATCTCAGTAAAACAGTAGACACAGCAAAGTGAGTCTTTGGCCTCCCCCACAACTCCTCCTACATTCCTGCTCTTCACTGAATGTCAACAAATCTTTCCAAAGTTTCTTCTTAACTAAGGTAATTAGAATTCAAGGTGTGATCCCTCCTGGGAAGGGGGAAAATGTGAAATCAAAAAAGCTATCAGGACCAAAATAAAGGCTAAAACAGTGGGCTGACAAGCAATGGAGTTGATGTTTTGAAGTAAAGGTCCTCAATTTTACCATGTAGACAAGGTTGACACGACCCCAGCAGCTAGGATGGAAGAGAGGGAACTCTGCAAAAATAGGCATGTTGTAAAAAGCTCACTCATCACTCCCCTCCACATCAAGGGTTTTTTGGAAGGGAGCTTAGCAGGTAGCAGGCTGGCAGTGTCCTCATCCCACTCAGCACAGTGGGAAGGGTGTCTCCCATCCCCTGGTGAGATCTTTGTGAGATCATTCCTAACACTTAGTCTCAAAGCACATACATATTAAAGTCAATGTTAAAACATTTCAGATTGATTAAGGACACACTCAATTGACAATGCTCTCTGTAACAGCTTTGTGCCGCTGGGTGTCAGAACATATTTCCTGCTTATTTCAACACCAAACCCTAGGTGTAGCTGCCACGACTTCCACCAAATTCCAATTATTTCATTTTGAAAGATGCCTCCCATGGACAGTACATTGGGAACCTCACTTTGAAGTTAAGACTTTTCTAAACCACGCTGGTTTAAAATCCCAGGGAATTCCTTTCTGCAGCAAAGCTCCTAGGGGGTTTTTACACAAGGAAATGAAAAACTAAAATTACAGTATAAGGTATTCAACTGACTTCCCTGGGGGATTTTGGCTGGGAAGAAATATACTACTGTGAAAATTTTATCTATCAGAGGCTTGTAAGATTCATCTTTTTCACTCGTAAACCCACGTAAGCTGTTCAAAAACCTCAGATTTGGGGCATTTTTGCTTGCAATTTATTATTCGGAAATAA
>NW_012102787.1:3244952-3253631 GCF_000951045.1 Mandrillus leucophaeus
CTTGTAGCCTTCTTGCTGCGTTCTCATAGGGTCTCTCTTCTGTGGCACATGGAGAGAGAGGGAGAGAGAGGGAGCAAGCTCTGGTGTCTCTCTTCTCATGAGGACACTAATCCTTTAAGACCAGGGTCCCACCCTTATGACCTCATTTAACCCTAATTACTTCTTTAGAGGCCTCATCTCCAAATACAGCCCCACTGGGGTCAGGGTTCCAGCATATTAATTTTGGAGGGGACACAAATACTCAGTCTATAACACTCCACATAGTGATCTTAACTCTATTGCTGATCTGTGGAGCAATCCATTAATGTTGCACCTCCTTATGTTCCACCTAGGAAAAGACACATATGCTTGTTCTGCTCTTGGAACCCTAAAGCTAACTAAGGTTTCTATAGTGTGCACTCTTCCCTTACATCACTGAAGACAGTTCTAAGGGGAGAAGGCAGGGAGCAAGGCCTCTTTTTAGAGCCAAAAACCAGCATATCATTCTTTTCCTCAACTCTAATTGTCCTCCTCCCTCCCATATAGGGATTCTTGTTGTATCAGGGAAAGGAAATCTGACCCACACAATTACGCACACTTCCAAATCCATATTTTAGACTTTATTCCCTGAGTCTATCAGGGCTTAGACTTTGAAAGTCAAAAACTCAAGCACTTTTATATCAAACACCTTGGCTCTTGAACTTCCACTTTGGACCAAGATGGAACAACAGAAACAGATGTACTTTTCTTCCTGAGACAAATGACAAATGAGACACAATTTATAAAACAATGTTTTCTATGACATTAGACGTCAAGGAGAAGGGGAGGTAATCCCTGAGATGAGGGAAACACATGAAGTAACTTCTACAATTTTACTAGCTTACTTCCTGGGGAGTTTCCATGCTACAATGCATGGGTGCGTGGGGATTCAAGTGGAGTCTGGATGTTTCAGCAATTTGAAAAGATGGAGCTGGGAGTTCAGAAAGGCCAAATATTAGAATTCACAGAAGCAAAGTATTGCAGGGAAAAGTGCTTGCCAAAGAGAGAACTGAAGAAATATGAAGAGGTCCCCTGAAGACTTCAGCTGCATACTGATCAGTGTGTGTCAGGAAACAACCTGAGGCCAGGGATAGAGCCAGCAAAAGATGCATGGGAAGCAATCCCCACAGGTGACATCAGACTAGCAATAATTCCTGTTCCCACCAGCTGGAGGAGAAAGCCTCATAATTCATGGCGCACAGAGTACTCAGAAAGGATTTGCCTCTGTAGTGAGGAAAAATCAGCCACATTACTTAGGCAGCTTTAGTCCCACCTAAAGAAAAGCATAAAAGCAACACTCAGAAGCCTAAAGCTGTTTCTGTAACTCAATTATACCCTAGAACAGAATTAAGTAATATTTACAGAAATGAAAACACATCCTACACCTAATAGGATAATATTGGCAATGTCTGGTATCCAATCAAAAATTATCAGGCACACAAACAAACACAAAAATATAACCCATAATGAGAGAAAAATTAGCATAACTCAGTAATAAAACAGATGATATAATTAATAGATAAGGATATTAAACATTATTATAATGGAATTCCATATGTTCAAGAAGCTAGAAGAAAGATTAAACATGTTAAGTAGAGACATAGAAGATATTTTCAAAAGATAAAATAAAACTTCTAGAGATGAAACCTACACCGTTTGAGGTTAAAAATACACTCGATGAAATTAAAAGATTAGTTACGGCAGACAAAAAGCTTAGTAAACTTGAAGATTAAGTAATAAAACCTATCCAGATATGGAACAGAGAGAGGAAAGGCTGAAAAAAAAAAAAAGAAACAAACAAACAAATATCAAGGACTCATGGGAAAAGTTCAAGCATCCCAGTATACATGAAGTTGGAATACTCAAAGAAAAGGAGAGAATAGCAGGGATAGAAAAGTATTTTATGAAATAGTTGGGAAAAATTATCCAAATTTGATGAAAACTATAAACCCACGTATCTGAGAAGTTCAACAAATCTAAGTTCATGAAACTCAAAGAAGCCTATACCAAAGTACATCATGACTAACTTTCTTAATACTTGTAATAAAGAAACTATCTTAAAAGCAGCCAAAGGAAAATAACACATTATGTACACAGGAACAAAAATAAGGATGACAGCAGATTTCTCTTTAGAAACAATACAAGCCAGAAACAGTGGAGCAATATTTTTAAATATTAAAAGGAAAAACAAAATAAAGCTCAAATATTGTCAACATAAAATTTTTTACCCTGTTAAAATATCTTTCAAAAACAAAGTGAAATAAAGACTTTTTCAGAAGAACAAAAGCTGAAAAAAAAAATTGTCAAAAGCAGACCTACACTTGTGATGGAAATATTAAAGTCCTTCAGGCAGAAGGAAAATAATACCAAACAAAAATCTGAATCTAAACAAAAGAATATGTAGAAATATGAGTAAATAGAAAACTATGTGAGCATATACAAAAGACTTCTTACTTACTGTTTAAATATCTTTAAAAGATAATTGATCAATTAAAATGAATATAATAATTTACTGTGAAGTTTATAATGTATAGAAGTAAAATACATGACAACAATAGCACAAAGGCTGTGAGGGGGGAAACAGAAGTATATTGCCATAACATTCTTATGCAATATGTAAGTGTTATTCTATCACCTAAAGATAGATGGAGGTAAATTGTTGTAGGTACTACAAACTCTAAAGCAACCACTAAAACAACACAAAAAGCTATTAGTAATAGCTAATAAACCAACAGAAGGGATTAAAAGGAATCATAAAATATAGTCAATCAAAAAGAAAGTGGGAAAGGGAACAAAGAACAGATGGGACAAATGGAAAACAAACAGCAAGATCACATAGATTTAAACACAAATGTATCAATAACCATATAAAATGTACATATTCTAAATATCACAATTAAAATGCAGAGATTCTCATATTGGATAAAAAAGCAAGTCCAAGTCTTTGCTGCCTAATGATATCCACTTTACAAACATATATAAATAGGTTAAAAATTAGAAGGGTGGAAAAAATATACCATGTTAACAGTCAAAAGAAGGTCAATGTGGCTATTTTAATATCAAATAAAGTAAATTTCAGGGCAAAGAATATTACTAAGGATAAAAGGAGTCAAATTTATCAAGGGAATATGACAATCCTAAATGTTTATATACCTCATAATAGACCTTGAAGATACATGAAGCAGAACTGATAGAACTACTAGGAGAAACACATAGATCCACTATTATAGATGGAGACTTCAATACTACCCTCTTACTAGTTGATAAAACAATTAGACAGAAAATCAGTAATGATATAGAAGATATAAACAACACTATCAACCAATTAGACCTAAGTGTCATTTACAGAACACTCTACCCAAAAGCACAGAATACACATTTTTTATTCAAGTGCACCAGGGACATTTACAAAGATGGACTCTATCCTGAACCATAAAATAAGTCTCAATAAATTTAACATTATTCAAACCACACAAAGAATGTCATCTGATCATAATAGAAAAATAAAAAGATATCTGGAAAATTCCAAAATATTACAGAAACTAAATAACACACTTCTTAATAGCCCATTGGTCAAAGAATTCCAAAGGGAAATTAGAAAGTATATTTTGAATAAAAATGAAAACACAACATAATAAATTTTAAAGGATGCAGGTAAGCAGTACTTATGGGGGGAAATGTATACCACTAATCACCTATATTAGAACAGGTCTCAAATCAATAATCTGTTTTTGCCTCAAGACACAAGAAAAAAAAGAGCAAATTAAACCCAAAGTAACAGAAGAAAGCATATAACAAATACATTAGAAGTTCATAAAATAGAAAAACAACAGAGAAAAGTAAATCACAAGCACGCTCTTTGAGAATATCAATAATATCAATAAATCTCTAGTCAGACTGATCAGAAAGAAAATACAAATTACCAATATTAAGAATGAGAAAGATGATATCACTAGATTCTACAGGCATTAGAAAGATATTAAGAGAATATTATAAATACTTTTATTCCTATACATTGCATTAGTGATTCTAGACAGTGCAATAAGTCAAGAAAAAGGAAATAATAATCCAGTTGAAAAGAAAATATAAAATTATCTTCACTCACAAATGACATGATTGTCTATGTAGAAATCTAATAAATGAGCTTAAGAAAGTTGGAGGATACAAGACCAATATACAAAAATTAATTGTATTTAATATTTCCACAGAGTAACAATGAACATTAGAAATTGAAAATTTTTAAATGCTATTTATAAAAGCATTGAAATATGAAATGCTGTGGGATAAATCTGATAAAATATGTGATGTTCTATACACTAAAAACTATAAAACATTGCTCAGTAATAGTAAAGAACTATCTCTTCAAAATGAAATACATTCACTTTGTTCGTCAGAAGACTCATATTTTTAAGATGTCTACTCTTCTTAAATTTTAGATTCAATGCAATCCCAATAAAAAAAAATCCAGCAAATTTCTTTTAGGAATTGACAAGCTGATTCTAAAATTCATTTGGAAACATAAAGGACCCAGAACAACAACAATAACAACAAAACCTTTAAAAAAGAAGAAACCTGGAGGGCTTACAGCACCTGATTTCAAGACCTAATTAACTATAATAATCAAAGCAATGTGATATTGCAGTCTTGGTGTAAATATAGACAAATACAATCATCTCCCTTTATCCACAGTTTCACTTTTCCATAGTTTCAGTTACCTTCAGTCAACCACGGTCTAAAAATATTAAGTGGAAAATTCCAGAAACAAATTCATAAGTTTTAAATTGCATGCCATTCTGAGTTATGTGGTGAAGTCTTGTGCCATCTCACTTCGTCCTGCGTGGGACATGAATCATCCTTTGTCCAGCATATCTATGCTGTAGATGCTACCTGCTTGTTAGTCATTTAACAGCCATCTGGGTAATCAGATAAAAAAAAAATTGTATAAATAGGATTTGGTACTATCCATGGTTTCAGGCATTCACTGGGGTCTTAGAACATACCCCCCACAGAAAAGGGGGGACTACTATAGATCCATGAAACAGAAGAGACTCACCACATAGGGACAACTAAGTTTTGACAAAGGCAATTCTGCAGAGAAAGGGTACTCTTTTCAACAAGTGGTAATGGAACAGTTGGCTATCCATAGGCAAATAAACTTTATACCTTTCACTACATTCAAAAATTAACTCAAAATAGATCATATACCTAAATGTAAAGACTAAAATTATTAAACTCATAGAAGAAAACATAGAAGAAAATCTCTGTGGCCTCAGGTTAGGCAATACTGAAAGCACTATCCATAAAAGAAAGAATTGACATATGGGATTTCATTAGAATTAAGAACTTCTGCTCTTCAAAAGATACTTTTAAGGGAATGAAAAAAACAACCAAGTCACAGATAGGGAGAAAATATTTGCTAATCACATAGATAATAAAGGACTTGGACCCAGGATATTTTTTAAAATCTCAATACTTAATTTTAAAAAATTTTTAATGAGCAAAAGATTTGAACAGCCACCTCACCAAAAATGATATACAGATGGCAAATAAACACATGAAAGATGCTCACAACCATTAATCATTAGGAAAGTGCAAAATAAACACATAATTAAATACCACAACACACCTATTATAATATCTGCAATTAAGACCAACCATACCAAGTGTCAGCAAGGATGTGGAACCATGAGAATGCTCATGCAGTCTTGGTGGGAATGTAAAATGGTGAAAATTCTTTGGGAAACAATTTGGCAGATGCTTCAAAAATTAAACATGCACCTACTACATGACTCAGTTCACTACTAGCTATTTACCCAGTAGAAATTAAAACATGTGTCCATACAAAGACTTGTACACAAATGTTCACAGAAGCTTTATTTGTTATAGCCAAAATCTGGAAACAATCCAAATGTTCATCAATAGGTAAATGAAGACACAAACCATGTTGTAGTCATATAGTGAAATACTACTCAGCAATAAAAAGAAATAAACTATTAATACCATAATCCGGATAAATCTCGAAACAATTATGATGAGGGAAAAAAGCCAGACAAAGAATAAATACTGTATTATTCCTTATATATACACAATTCTAGAAAGCATGCAGGCTAATATATAGTGATAGAAAGCAGATTAGGGGTCTTCTAGGAATACAGGGCAAAGTGAGAGGGAGGAAGGAGGAATTATAAAAGCATAGAGTAACTTTTGATCATGTTTATTATGCTAATTGTGATGATGGTTTCATGAGTGTTTACATATGTTCAAACTCATAATATTGCCTATTTTCAATACATATTATTTACTTTATGTCAATAAAGCTGTTTTAAAATGTTTTGACTCTTGAAACTCATATGGGTTCTTTTTTTCCCTCTCTTTTTTCTGTAGTAACTCTTCTCTAAGGCCATGGATGCCACAACTGAAGGGCAAAGAATACAAGGACATGCACAAGGGAATAAACCTAAGTTTGTATCTGAAAATACATTATGTTATACAAGCACCAGAGTCCAGTGGAGGGAACAGTGTACAAATGGTGGCTAATCTGGCTGTGTGACATAGCTTCCATTTTGAAAGGGTTCTGTTGATATCATACGCATGTCCAATTTTGTTGTGAAAATGTTAGGGGCCAGAGAGCTTGCCCATAGCAAAATTGTGAGGTGAATAAATCTTGTCTTTAGCATTCCTCAATTCTTTTGGACTTTCTCCTCACCTATAACTTTCCATATTACGCTTCCTCTTCTCCCATCATTGCTTCTCCTCCAATCAAGACCCACTGCGTTTATGCTTCCACCAACCATCCCACTCCCTTATATTCTGACAGACACTGAAAAGTTATATGATCAATTTAGCCTGACAAAGACATTAGTAATTCAATGTGAATCACTATGCATGGCATAGGATTTCATAACCTAGACGCTGGAGCCAGGGTACCTGCATCCAAATTCCAGCTCTGTCACTGACCAGCTGTGTGACTTTGGGCATGGTGCTTAGCCACTTGGAGTCTCAGTGTCTTCATCTGTAAAATACACATAATTGTACCTACCTCACAGGTTATGAGGATTAAATGAGACAATAATTATGAAGTACTTAAAACAGTTCTGGTCCATGGCAAGCACAATGTAAGTGTTTATGAAACAAATTAATTAAATACCACTGTCCATGGACTATTGTTCTAAAATGAAAAAGAATGCTTACATCAAGGAAATGAATTCTTAATCTGTCAAGGGGTAAAAGCACCTTCCTGACCCATCTCATATCCCCCGACCTGGGTGCCCACCACTTCTGCCTCTGCATCAGCCCACCGTGGGATTCTCAACGCCCTCATTAGAATCTATGGAGATGCTAATGTCACTCTTCCTGATTTGGATCAACGGAACTCACTGCTGTCCTCAGAGCTACCATCCTAGTGCTCTGCTCTGCTCAAACATCTCAGAGCCCTAAGCGTAAAAGCCGCCAGCCCTCGGCTGAAAACGCAGGAAACTTGCGGCTGCAGATTCAGGCAGTAATAAGTACACATGCTAATGCAATTCCACAACCTCCTGGGTGAAATATTAACTCTTTCAAAGCTACATAAACCCAGACAGAAGAACTCATTAAAAGCATTTCAGGGCCGGGCGTGCTGGCTTATGCTTGTAACCCCAGCACTTTGGGAGGCCGATGCGGGCAGATCACGAGGTCAACAGATGGAGACCATCCTGGTCAACATTGTGAAACCCCGTCTCTACTAAAAATACAAAAATTAGCTGAGTGTGGTGGCACGGGCCTGTAGTCCCAGCTACTCGGGAGGCTGAGGCAGGAGAATTGCTTGAACCCGGGAGGCCAAGCTTGCAGTGAGCCGAAATTGCGCCACTGCGCTCGAGCCTGGCGACAGAGCGAGACTCTGTCTCAAAAAAAAAAGAAAAAAAAAAATCAGAGCTATTAATCACAGTAGCTTTTAAAAGACAGTGGAGCCGCAGCATCATTTGAAGGGAACTCAAACTTTCTCAGTGTTATTTATTCCTCCAGTGCCTAAGTCCTCTTGAGGAAGAAACTATATCCAGAAGGATTAGAAGATTTCTCTTGAAAATCTATTAACCCAGTAGAGGCAGGAGTGGAATATATACCCTGAGCTTTTTTACTCTTTTTTTAAGTTCACAATTAGGATGTTTTTCAGGCTTCTGGCTCAGTGGTGTGTCATTATCCTCTAGGACAGCAACCCTAGTTTATAACATGGCCAATTTCCATCTGGATCCTGGAGTCCAGGACCACAAGGACCTTTTTACTCAAGATTTTTCCCACAATGCTTTCCTGAGTGTCCTTACAGCACAAGCCTCTTCCTTCCATAGCACAGTAACTATTGAGGGAGGGGGATACCTGTCTTTCCCACGGACTCATTCTCAAACCTCCTGTTGGAGGGGAAAAAGCAATGTTTACATACATGACATGCCCCCAGGAACTGCTGATTTAAACAGGGTGGACATCCAAACCAAAACTAACCCATCTTATGGTCAACTGGTGCCTAATTATTCTCTCTTCTGCAAGAATTAAAATGGACAGAGGCTGGCCAGGCACAGTGGCTCATGCCTGTAATACCAGCACGTTGGGAGGCCAAGGCAAGTGGATCACTTGAGGCCAGGAGTTTGAGACCAGCCTGGGCAACGTGGAGAAACCCTGTCTCTACTAAAA
>NW_012102787.1:3253821-3268280 GCF_000951045.1 Mandrillus leucophaeus
AAAAAAAAAAAAAAAAAAAAAAAAAAAGAATCAACAGGGGCTGTATTTAGATGGACCTTGGAAGACACATTGATCTGGGCTGATGGCCATTTGGGGCCATGCAGGGAAACATGGGAAAGAGGGTTGAGAGAAGAGGGAGAAGGGTTGTAAAAGCAGAGAGAAGATCACACAGCCTATAAGAGAGAGTAGCTTCTGTGCCCAGAGCTTGCCCAAATACAGCTCCTATGGATCTTAGTTGTCCTCAGTGCCTACATTATGAAGTCACCTGTTAGTTTGTGAGCTTAAGTGAGGCCCTGTTCTTACCAAAGAAGTTCTGAATAAAACTAATAAGTCTTATGACTGGTTTTTAGCCTACACTACGTCTGGGACTAAAAGACTCACAGATTGCCATCTTCTATATGTAGCAAGAGTTCCATCTTAGGCCTAAGCCCTGTTCAGCTAAACACTGAGATATGTGTGGTGGGGCCAATCTACTGTGTATCTATTTCTATAAGAAGCCTCATTGCCTCCTGGGAAAAAATTCATCCTAAAGAAAGAATTAAGGCATAAAAGTCTGGTTCAAAAACAATGCTCAGTAGAGAGCAGATGCTGAACATTTTAGTGCGATAGTAAAGCATCTGTTGCAAAGCCCATTCTGAATCTTCTGAAGAGGGGATTGAAATAAAAAGCTTGTTTTCAAAAATGAAACAAAACAAAAAACCTCTGATTTCTAGGTACACGAGCAGCACTGTTCTGTATCCTAGTAACTGAGGAATTCCCACAATGGGGAGAAAGACTCTGCCCCGTTCTTCAGCACAAAACCCAGTGCAGCTTAGGAGGATCTGGGCCACTTAGTAGCATCAGTTACAGCCCTCCAGATGGAGATCTGTGGCCTCAGTCTAGGAGCTGGTGCCCAGTGCCCACATGGGCATGCATCCCTAGCTCAAGAGGCATCAGTAGCCCAACCACAGGCATGGGGGAAACAAAACACAAAGTAGTTGAAAGCACCTCATCCATAAATGTATATGAGACATCCCCAGAAAGGCTCAGAAATACGAGATAAGCTGGAAAAAAAGAACTTCAAAAAAGTTTTGAAAATTCTCTATTAGGTGGTGGGTGCTTGAGGTAGAAAGATACTGTTCTTATTGCTATTGTGGCAATCCTTCCTCTTTCTCACTGTTTCAAAAGAAAATTTCTAGTTTGGGGGGACCATAAAGCAAAGGTTATATGTGGGAATGAAAATTTCCTTTTAATTGTGCCTTTATCTTCGAAGAGTATTTATTGTAGTTCTCGTTGAACAAGGCCACCCAAACTCTTGATCATACTGCAAACTTTCCCACTTTCTCCACCCATCACACTTTCTCTTTGAGGACTGACGTTTGCTCATGTATTTTCTTCATATTCAAAAAAATTTATTTTCATAATGGACAATGATGATGACATATCTAAACAAAGCCCCCATAAAATTGGGGTTGCATTAGAATTCTCAAGGGCTCTACCTCCTGAAGAGAGAAAAGTGTCTAACACAGGACAGCAGCCTGGCAGAGAAAACCTTTGATTAGATTTAACACTTACATCTAAAGTGAATGATAAACTCAAGAGCATTTTCAGCACCTTCACTATCGATCTTTGCTCCGACCATGGCTCGGCAAAGCACTGAGGCCTCAGCTTTCAGCGGGTGGGGTCTTCCTCGCTATGCTAAGCACATGTGGGAGCCAATGTGAAATCTGAATAATACTTTGAAGGAATGTAGTTCAGCCTAGGAAGATGAAAGCATTTCACAGATAGCATTATCTCTTTAATTCACATACATTCTCTATGCAAGCAGTAGATAGCAAGTGGGTATTTATTCCTGGATTCTGACTCCATTAGTGTTGAATGATTTGCATATTTATGGGAGCAGAAGAACCCCTGAAATTAACACAGTGAAGGGAGAAATGCATAGGAGTGAGGTTAGCCACCATTAAGGTGATATGGAGGCCAGCGGATGACTCTGCTTGCCTGCCCCAGGGTAATGGCACTGAGATGGGAGGGCATGGGCTCATTCATGAAAAGCAAATTGTCTAGCTTGACAGAAGCTCTGGGTGTGTATAGAGAAGCAGTGCAACGGGGGGAATGGAAGGGATGAAAGGACACAGGAGGGAGAAAATGCAGGCAAGGAAGGCGGAGAGGAGCCAGAATAGAAAGAGCTTTGAACACCATATAAGCAAAGAGTTTGAACTTAATTTAGTAAACAATCGCAAGTTGTTGAAGGTTTTAGAATAAGGGGTTGACATGTCAGAACTAACTTGGGAAAATTAACCTGGAAATAGTAAATAAAATGTTTAGAAAGCGAGACAGACCAAAATAGCAAGACAGGCCCAGCCAAGAGTCAGGCTTTGACCTTGAGATCTTGGCTCCTGAGCACTGATGAACCAGCCTCCCCCAAGCACCTCAAAAGCCACTGAAGGTATGAGCCTTCAGTGCTAGAGGCTCGAGGAAGGCCAGGGGTGGGGAAAGCACCAGGACCAAGTCTATGGGCTTTATGGCCTCTACCACATTTTCCTCTCAGGTTGAGCTGCCCTAAGTGGTAACATCTGATCCTTAAATCTCTAAACATTTGGCTGCTCTCTGGACAACCAATCCCATGAAGTCCTACAGCCTAACTGACCTGCCGGCTGTGTCCTACTCTCAAATTTTGTGACATTGTTTTTCTTTGTCCCCTCCTTACCAGTTAATTAAGAGTCAATTTCCTATTATAGACACTACAGTCCCAATTACAATGCTTACTTTAGGATATATTCATGAAGTATGCCATGCACCAGGCACTGTGCCACAGACACTGGCTAAACCACAGGGAATGCCCTGTACTTGCTGACCCAAGGCCTTGTGAACTCACTATAAAGCACAGGCCTTCAGATGAAAGCTGTTTGACATTCTTATCACTAAAAAGCCTCCTTTCAGCAAATCTAAACAAACTGCACTCTTCATGGGCTTGCCTTTATGTTTTCCTTTGCTTTGCATTTCATAGGGAGGTGTCCTGTGCACTACAGGATATTTACCAGCATTCTTGGGCTCTACCCATCCATGGTAGTAGCACATCCCCTGCCCCAGTTGTGACAAACAAAAATGTCTCCAGACATTGCTAAATGTCCCCCTGGGGACAAAATTGCATGTAGCTGAGAACCACCATTTTAGAGGAACCACGTACGTTTATATCTATAGATATAGGCTGCGTGGGCTCCCAGCCATCTGGGCAAGGCAGGCAGCATGGAACTCTACACACCACAGAAGATGTTGCTCCCCAGACCCTGGAAAATGAGGATCTGGGCAAGGAACAAGATCGTCAGAGGAAGGGCAGCACCTTTACTGTCTAGCCCAAATCAGGAATGGAAAAACTTGGGGAGGGGTGCCTTGATTAGTCAGTGGTCTTCCTTCCTTTCCTCCTGGCTAGATTGCAACACCCAGAGCTGTAATTACTCTCACGGTTGCTCTCTGTGGGTGACAGTCTTCACTGGGAAGGAGGCCCTGACTTCCACCATCCACCCATGAGAGCAGGGAGGTGTGGAAGGGGAGGGTGTCAACCTCAGGATGCTTTTCCTCCATTGGAGATTTTGTTCCACCCACAGGAATGCCAAAGGTTCCAGCCACTTGGTTCCAAGGCAGAGGTGAAGTGGTAGGAATGAGATAAGGATACCCACAAAAATAACTGCAATTTACATCTGCATTTTAAGTTGTGCATGTTGAATTTAAAAGAGAAGAAATGCTAATGATGTTTTGTTTCCCTGAAGCCTCATAAAGGTATCAAGGCCCGTGATCTGTCCTCACCTTTACAGACTGAAAAAAAATACATTTGTCAGTGCTCCTAAAGTGAATGCACATCACATGGGCCAACTTAAACTAATTAAACTCACCAGAGACCGATGCGTGAGCCCAGTCAGAATATTTACTTCTATTCACATGAAGTGAAGAATATGCCTCTCAGTCCTAGAAATATTTGTATCTGCTCTCTAGGCTACCCCTTTCTTCAAAACAAAATTTCTAAGGTTCTTCTTTTTTTTTTTAGACAGAGTCTCGCTCTGTGGCCCAGGCTGGAGTGCAGTGGCGCGATCTCCGCTCACTGCAAGCTCCGCCTCCCGGGTTCACACCATTCTCCTGCCTCAGCCTCCCAAGTAGCTGGGACCACAGGCACCCACCATCACGCCCAACTAATTTTTTGTATTTGTAGTACAGAAGAGTTTCACCACATTAGCCAGGATGGTCTCTATCTCCTGACCTTGTGATCCACCTGCCTCGGCCTCCCAAAGTGCTGGGATTACAGGTGTGAGCCACTGCCCCTGGCCCAAAGTTTCTAAGGTTCTTTAAATACACAAATTTATTTAACAAATTTTTATTGAGTGCTTACTGTGTGCCAGGTTCTGTGCTAGCAAACAAGATAGGAGTGGTTTCTGTTCTCTTGGCAGTTTCAACCTAATTATATTAGTAACGATAAGCTTCCCTGCTGACTAGCAAAGCAGAGGAAAAGAGTATGAAATGGGTTTAAGGAATGTATCCAGGGCTCAGAAAATCTGATAAGCTATTTTAAACCCACAACAGAAGACAGACCTGGTATCTCTCATTGAACAGTGATGCTTAAGTTAATTAATTCCAGCATCAACAGTTACTTGCTTAAGAATAAAGGCAAACTATCATGCCTCCATAAATGGTGCTTCTTCGTTTGTAAAATGAGGTAGAGATATTGCTCTGTCCTCTGTAGTACAAGGTTGTTGTAAGGAAAACACACACGAAAGTCGTTTGTGCTAATGGAAGGGCTGGTGGTGAGTGGTGGTGGTCAGAGTAGCTGTCTGTGTTCTGTTTAATTCCATTTAATACATAGGTTTAGGTGACTACTCTGTGTCCAGTCCGAGCTTCAGAGAAGGAAATGGAGCTAGTGTAAACATTTCCGGTACGCATGGATTTTTGTGAGTCTGCTGATGGAAACAGTAGTAATGACTTATCACAACACTCTAAGGGATCATTTTTTCAAGAGGGGTACTTTGAGGACCTTGGTGTGCCAGGTACAATGTCTCTGTTTACAGAAGTAAAAAGAGAAACATTGGGAATCATTTCTGTGAATCCAGTAACAAGCCTGCCTCCTGCTACCTGGTTTCTATAGATTAGTTGGTTATGGCTGATAAATTGCTAAGTATGTGCAAAGTTCTGTAACATTATCCATTTGTCCTTCACTAAGAATAAGGGGAAGAAAAAAGGGGTAAGGGGAGCCTATCAGATTGCTCATCCACTAAAATAGCAGAGTAAAATTTTAAAACAAAAATAAAACCCTTTCTCCTCTCAAATCCCATTTCTAAACCATTTCAGAGGGCTATTATTAAACTTCAGAGAGTTTGAAATATTATCCTATATTAAATTTCAAAGATCCATTAAGTGCCATTTTGCTGCAGTGAAAGGCAAGAACTAATTCAAGAGGAAAAAAAAATCTTGGAAGAGAAATTATTTTTAAAGGTCAATTTTTCTTAAGAAACAGCTGAAAACCCCTCCACAAGGGCTAGGCTTTCAGCAAGTTCACGTTCTTCTGAATGTTCAGAGCCAGGGAAGACATCCTCACGTATGGCAGGACATGGTTAAGTCACGATGATTTGAAGAAGTGTCACACTCTGTATTCTCATAAACTGCCATCTCACTTCTGTCTCATGTCTGAGTATCATGTTCTCATTGTAGCTTTACAACAAGCTCCTGTCAAGTAGGTCACTGGGAAAGGAAAGACACGAGACATAAAGAGGGGCTACAGGATGTGTATTATTTACTGTATTGCAGTGGTCCCCAACTGGGGGCAACTTTGTTCCCCAGGGGACATTTGCTAATGTCTGGAGTCATTTTTGATTTTCACAACTTGCAGAGAGAGTGCTATTGGCATCTAGTCAGTAGAGGCCAGGTATGCTACTAAACACCCTATGATGCCAAATACAGACCCCCCCAAACCAAGAATCATCCAGCCCAAAATATACACGGTGGTAAGACTAAGAAACCCTGCTGTAGTGCTGTTCTCTATTTTTTTCTTCACCCTAAGTTCTGCTTTCTTGATCATGAACTAATATGTTGCTCGTTGCATGATCTGTTGAACACAAGGTAGCCGTGTCAAACCCTCTCAATTAACAGACAATCCTAATTAATTTGTTATCTTTTTCCCCCTCATTCATTCTTTATTCATCTTGGATGGAAGCCCAAGTAGCAGCATATGGATGTCTTACAGCCACCAGCTCATATAAAGAAGGGTAAGCATGTTGCTGTAGTCACGCTGTCTGGGCTGCAATCCAATCAAGTTTCAGTATTTTGCATGGCATTCTCACTGCCTCACTTTGCCAGGCATCGTGGAGTTGAAAAACAAAGTCCCAACAGAATTTGCTCAAATATATCTTATCGTGTGAAAGGAATCACAGAGAACTGGATGATGTAATATTGACTGCCTGTTAGTAAAGAGAATAAGCATGTCCGCCAAAGAATTGAGCTCAAGAGCTGGAGATGCAGAGGAAATGATGAGAGGGTTGAAATGGTAAATGAAGATGTCAAGTTATATGACGTGTGGACCCAGGCGCTGCGGCAGCACCTGGAACCTTTATAATCACCTCTTCCAGAACGGTACAGATTTTCTCTCACAAAATTTCTGTCTATATATCACACTCTTCTGTTTGATCATCTTTATTTTCGTATGTCTACATGCTACCATCAAGCAACATAGTTTGAGCCAGAACAAAGACTGCTGCCTTCCTTCAGTTAACTGAGCAGGTTTTATTTCTCTGCCCTGAATCCTATGTAGTCAAATAAATACTTTTGTCACAGACCATGTGTGTTGATGAAGAAAGGGATCTATACCAGTGCTCAGTAGATTCTCTGCTGTTTGATTCAGTGTATTTTATACGTACATATTTTCAAACTGCTTTACCTCTGAGAAGTACTATTTAGAGGCGATTTTCAAGTGTACAAGTCTCTTTCCTCTTCAGCACATTTTTGCTGCATGGTTTGTTTCCATCCAATCCCTTGATGTTTTCAGGCAAAAGAGAAGGGCAGGGAGGGAATGAAGCTGAGCTGCTGCATCTCGGAGTTTATTTACAGCTGAGTAAGTAACTGAGCTCTAAGAGCCAGACGCCAATGCAGGAGCGAGCGTTGGAAGATCAGCCTACTTTGTTCTGACATCCTCCCTGCACTGACCCTGCTCACCACCAAATTGTCATCATTAAAACACCTAGTATTTATGGAGTGACTTAGAGCTGAACACTTTTCCATACTGATTCTCTCTGTAACTCAATGAGAAAGCAGGTATTATTCTCAGAGCTGGTTGGAAGCCTGTGGGTGTAGTTCACCACAACCCATTAAACCTATTGAGTTTGCTGCATGTTAACACTGTCAAGCTTTTTCATAGAGGCAGAACATCATATTTTCTTAAGTATTGCCTCTCTTTTCACCCTGGAGTTCCGGCATTCTCCTGTGGTAACTGTATTCCAAATATGCCATGCTTAAAACTCCAGGGTATACAAGGAAAACAGAAGAAAAAAACCTTTTCTGAAAACTTGACCTGGAGGACCCGGAATTTAAACTCACCTCCTAGATCTCTCCTCTTTTACCTCTTCCGTACTGCTTTATCTTCACGCTCTTGCCCTGGCCTGATGATGGAGCCGCTGGCACGTCTTGACAGGCCTTCTCCGTGCTGAGAGCCATCGGCATGAGGTCAGTGCTGGTGGCATGCCGAGCTCTCTGTCTAGCCGTGACTTGCACTGAGGTAGTCACATTTTTAGTCTTTTTTTTCCCCCAAGATCATATCTCCAACTCAACTGCGGCATGATAAATACCCAGTGTAAACATTTTAGTCACCCCAGAGAGTCACCTCCCTCCTTCTGTCATCATTAGTTAATCACCAGATATCAATCAGCCACTTGTGTTTATAGTAAAGCAGGTTTCGAGGCATGCTGAGAGCTTGAGAGAGAGAGAGAGAAACTCAGCTCATATCCTAAAGGAAGAGGCATCAATCATAAATTGGATGAAGGGCTGGGCACAGTGATTCACGCCTATAATCCTAGATCTTTGGGAGGCCAAGGTGGGAGGATTGCTTAAGGCCAGGAGTTCAAGGTTACAGTGAGCTACAATCATGCCGCTGCACCCCAGCCCAGGTGACAGAACGAGACCCGTCTCTGAAAACAACAACAAAGTGGATGAAGAGAAACATCGAAGTATGCACTGAATGCGTCCTGTACCCCAGGACCTGGGTTGGGTATTTTATGTGTTCAGGGTTACTCAGTTCAGGGCAGCCACGTAAAAGTTTACGTTATCCTTAATTTCAAGAGAAGGTGATAGACGGGTCCAACATCACCCAGCAATAAATGGCCTGCTCAGGACCAAGCCAAGTTTTTCTGTTTCTATCCCTTCATGCTGCTTCTCAAAATTAGTGCACTCTAGATGGGACCCAAACCCCCAAATCCCAGGAAAATACGGCAAAACCGCACCTTTGAGCCCTGGGTTAAGTTTTTACACACACATATCTTGACGGGATGACTGTCCATGCTTACTTCTGAAAACAAGAAATCTCAACTTCCTGTGTCATGCCAAAGGGCAACATGTTAATTCTGGGCTACCCAGTGGGCAAGTAGTAAACTTCCTTGCCTAGAGAGAAAAACACTGGTCTGAAAGTTAGGAGATGTCTCAGGTTTGCCCTAATTAGATCCCAACAAGTCACCTCATCTTTGTGATCTTGGTTTCCTCATTGACCAAACTGAAATGAACTCAATAAATAGTGTTTTAGTGTCTCCTGTGTGCCAGGCACCGTTCTAGATGCTGGGAACCTAGCAGTGAACTAGACAAAGTCCCTTCCTTCCTTGACCTTTCATTCTACAGGGGAACAGAGGCTGTGGACCAATAAATAAAGGCAATGATTCCAGAGAATGGTAAGACCTTTGAAGACAATAAACAAGGTAAGATAATAGAGAAGCATGTGTTGGGGTAGGGGTAGATGAGGGTAGTGTTTCTTTAAAGTGGGCAGAGAAGGTTTCTTTGAGTAGGAGGAATTTCAGTGGATAGCTGTATGGTGGGGAGACAGTCATTTAAAGACCCAGGGGAAGAGTGTTCCACAGAGGGAACAACCAATGCAAAGGTCCTGGGGTAGGATCCAGAGTGATGTGTTCACGAAACAGAAAGGCCAGTGTGGATAGAACCTAGGAAGCAAAAGTGGGCACACTGCAGTGTGGTATAAGATGGTAGGGGACCTTGTGCACCACCGTTAGAAATAATACTTGCCTTCCTGGCCCGACAGCATTATGGTAAGGCTCATATTTGATACAACTTTAGATGGGAAAGTCCTTAAGGCAGTTACAGCCTAACCAAAGATTATGTGCTGCAGAAATAGGTGGTGTACATTTGGTGTATGTTTCCTAAGTGTGTTATATGTGTTATATGTTGCCAAATTCTTTACTGGTGCTGTTCATTTGCAATCTTTATTAAAACACTCTTAGCCTTTGGATTGCTTTGAGGAGTGGGATTGTTCCACCTGGATGAAGCCAGGGATGTTTGGCCCCTTCTCTTCCTTCTAATACTGTTTTCTGAATATGGAGGGCAGAGCAGGAACTGTAGATTCAGGGAAGGGAAGTTACTCTCAGTCCCTAAATTCATTGTAAGCAAATAGCAGGGCAAAACCTGCACTGCTTGCTTCAGGCAAGAAACAAACACGTACTCCTGTTTTATCTTATTTATGGCTATTTTTAACAAGATACTTGTACCTGGTAATTTGTAGAAATAAAAACCTCCTGAGAGGAGATTATGTCTCCATATCCTGTCTTCTTATGAAGTTAAAATGCAAATGGAGACAAGAAAACAGGCAGGTTGCCCTGTCTACCCATGAAGGAACACAAAACAGAACCCGGGCTGCTGGGAATAGCAACAGAGCTCTGGGAACAGGGAGACTCATTAAAAATGTAAAATGAATGCAATGATTGCATGTGGTTGTCTTTGGGGGCATTTTGCTTTAGACCTCATATGTGTTGGGAAACACTACTACAAATGCCATAATTATTTTAAGATATAAAATTATTTAAATTGGCAAATGAATGCAGCCCCTGACACCAGTCTGCATAAATCTGGATGTATTTGTGTGTTCTTGCAGAGTGGATGGGGTTTGGAAGCAGCTTTATTCATTAGCAGCACTCTTTCACTTTCTTCTCCTCCTTAGACCATTCAAAGACAGAATGTCCTAAACTGCATGACCATCTAGAGGCAAAATACACCTTCACATACATTAGCTCAATTAATTATCATAACTCACATATGTTGTTATTTTCTGTATTTTACCCACAAGAAAGCTAAACTCAGAGAGGTTAAGCGTCTTGCCTAAAATCACACAGCCAGAAATGGCACATTTACTTGAACCTAGATTTTCTGTCATCAAATCTTCCCTTCACTATTTTATGGCAATGGAAGAGTACCAGTTAGTAGATTGATCTAAAGTGCTGAGTCATGTTAGGAGGGAGAATTTTTTTTTCATTTGGTGTCCAGTAGTTTCCAAGAATAAAAAAGAATCTGTGTGGAAGAGCAGTTCTGTATATCAAAGCCTTTGCTTATTCATCAATGTGTCAGATTGTGGGTTTTTTGTTTGTTTGTTTGTTTGTTTTTGCCATGGGCATTCTTTCTTCCTTCTCCAGCCAAACTGAGCTTGCCATGATTTTCGAGCTGATATCTGGCCATCATCTCCTTCAAAGGGCGGAAAGTCTTGCAGAGGTCGTGGAATTCTGTAGCAGCTGTCCTCACTCAGATCCTTTCAGTTAGAAGCTTCCTGAATGAGATGCTATCTCTGCCATCTCTTTGTTTTCTCTCTAGGAATCTTCGTATTATTTCCATTTCTGTTTTCTAGCAGAGGGTAGAGATTACATCTATTCAAGACAGTGCCAAAAAAACATATTTTTCTCCATTTCATGATTATAAACATTATCAATTGACATTTGTTAAATACCCACTGATGCATGACACCAGACTATGGATTCTGTTCTCTCTCAAGAATTATGGCTCTGACATTGATCTGGGTTAGAAGCATGTAAACGCTGTAAACCAAGGAAGAAGTCAAAGTAACATGAATGCTGGGACTGGCGTGAAGTTACAGCTCCAACTTACGGGCAAGGTCCCCCTAAGAAGAACTTGGCAGCCAAATACGGTATGGCTAGCTTTAATCCATCTGTTGCCACCCAGCAAACTTCCAGAAGACTTCATCCTCTTTTTCATTTGGGATCAGTTTGAGGAAAGCTAGATTAATCCCATTGGTTGTTACACAGAATAGGGACTGGAAGAGATCAGAAAATTAAGTGATGCCCAGATTCATACTAGAGGGGGCATCACAGCTTCTCTATCCCAAAGAGCAGGTATCTCTGACAGTCTTCCACGCTCTCCTTGCTTTCTCTGGGACCTGCACACAAGTCTGTCATTCCTGGTTGTTTCTCTAGCACTGCGTCTTTGAGGAGAAAAGATGTGATATTCATCTCCTCCCCAGGAGGCTTGGGCAAGATGTTAGGCAGGACAGAAGGATAAGAAAGAGAACCAGACTTGAACAGAAGAATGAGCCTCCCTCATCCATGCAACTTGTGCAGGCAGATCGACCTTTGTATAATACCCATTGTGGGATTGTAGATGCTGGATTCCCTTTTTTTTTTTTTTTTTTTTGAGGCAGAGTTTCACTCTTGTTGCCCAGGCTAGAGTGCAGTTGCGTGACCTCGGCTCACTGCAACCTCCGCCTCCCTGGTTCGAGCAATTCTCCTGCCTCAGCCTCCAGAGTAGCTGGGATTATAGGTACCTGCCCACCACCACGTCAAGTTAATTTTTTGTATTTTCAGTAGAGACAGGGTTTCACCATGTTGGCCAGGCTGGTCTCAAACTGCTGATCTCAGGTGATCCACCCACCTCAGCCTCCCAAAGTGCTGGGATTACAGGTGTGAGCTGCCATGTCCAGCCTAGGATTCTTAATAGTTGCATTTCTTCCTCTTCATTTGAAAATAATTCCGTTTTCTATTTCACCTGGGATTTATTTTTTAACCCCCAAGTTATATCTCATCTTCTCCCTAATACGACTGAAAACAACTGAATTCAGTTGGAGAATATGATCACGAATCTTGTGCATTTAAAAAGCACTAGAGGTATCATTGCCCATATTTCCAAATACTAAAACACTTGGTTTTAAAGGCAAACTAGACAGCCCAATTCAGTTCAATAAATATACAATAAGTCTGTATGATGTCCTGAGTAGTAAATACCTATTTTATTCTTACTGTTTTCTGAGCACCGTGCCAGGCTAACGAAGATGAGTACCTTAAGTCCCTTGAGGAACTCCTACTCTAGTGGGAGATTATACTTTGTATATAATAGACTTAGTTATGTAATTAATGAACTAGAGCACCAGGAGGGAGAAGCCCTAACCCAGTCTTTGGGCCTGGGGAGGCTTCCTGAAGCTGAGCTGGGTCCTACAAAGCAAGTAGGAGAATGCATGAATAAAGACAAAAAGGGGACTGTGGGCACAGAGAATAGCCTGAACAAAAGCAAGACGTGGGAGACAAGATGGGATGTGACAAGACGGTAATGCACAAAGTTGAGTGCCACTAAAGCATGGAGTACATGGCAGGGGATGGAGCCCTTGCAAACCAAGCTAACCAGCTTGGATTTTATGCTATAGGTGATAAAGAGCCCCTGTAGTGTTTCTCTAGGAGAGTGAAGTAGGGAGGATGAACTTAAGAGGGGCAAAACTGAAGACAAGTTGGTGTGGAGTGCCTCTCACTGAAGGTACATTTTAGAATATTCTGTGGAATACTTTAAACTAGAGATTTCCTCAACTTATCCCAGATTTTTTAAAACATATGTGTTTGACCCACCACCGGAATTCTAAAATATTCCCTCAGCTGAGGACCACTCAATTGGGAGATTATTACATTGTAATAGTCCAGATAAAGGTGATGGGGGCCAGGACTATGAGAACGGGAAACAGGATGAAAAGACATATTTGAAACAAAACCAGTGGAACCTATTTATTTATTCACTCACTCATTCAATAAGTATTAGGCCAAGTACTATGCTGGGTGGCAGGAACTCAATGATGAAAAGAACTCAGTCCCTGCTATTAATGATTGCACAGTCTAGAGCAGAATTTCTCCAACACAACACTAATCTTTTTAGCAACAGGAAAAATAAGGGGAAAAAATAGTCCTGAGACATTCTGGCCATGAACCATCTCTGAGATGACTTGCAGGTTGGGTAGTCCAGGGAACTTCCAAAATTTGGTATAGGCACCAGGCAGATCACTAACAAGCTCTCCTTGGAGAAACACCTTTTAATCCCAGGCCTCAAAGAACCTCCACAGATAGTTTTTCAAGAACAATGAGCTAGACACAATTAAAATAATAAAGCAAAAAAATATATAAAGAAAATATATTTACTTTATATTTATTACTCAGGACATGATACAGACTAATTGTATATTTATTGAACTGAATTTAACTGTCTAGTTTCGCCCTTTAAAATAAAAAAATTTAATATTTGGAAATATGGGCAATGATACCTCTTGTGCTCTTTACATTCGCAAGATTTGTGCTCATATTCTCCAAAAAAAGCAGACTGCAGAAACCAACCTGCAAAGACTAAAGATATTAGACATAACACATTGTTTATATCTTCAGTCTCTCACAGCTTTGGAATTTATGTTTAATACTTTTTTTAAATGCTATATCATCATAGACAGGAAATTGTAAATAATAATAACCTGCCAGACTTATAAGGGTTCATTTAAAATAAAAAATGCAAAAACCAGTATGAAAAACTCAGTGGACAATGTTAACAGAAGAATAAAGACAGAAGAGAGAATTTGTGAACTGGAAGAGAAGAAATTTCCTACAAGAGGGAGCAAACTTTTCTGTAAAGGGACAGATAGTGAGTATTTCATGCTTGTAGGCCGTATGGTCTCTGTTGTATCCACTAAACTCTCTCACTAGAATGTGAAAGCAGCCCCACACAAGACGTATACAAAGCAGTATGGCTGTGTTTCAGTGGAACTCTTAATTGCAAAAGCAAGCAGTGGGATAGACTTGGTCCAGAGGCAGTAGCTTGCCAACCTCTGGTCTAAAATGAAGCACAAAAAAGAGAAACATGCAAAAGGAGGAACAAACATTAAGAAACAAGACAGACAGAAGGAGAAGGTCTGACTTATGTTTAATCCGAGTTCCTAAAAGAAAGTGGAGAGAGAGGCAGAAGCAATATCTAAAGATATGACTGAGAATTTCCCAGAATTGATGAGACATATTGATTTGCTAATGGCAAAGCTTCATAATTCCCATGTAGAATAAATAAAAAGAAACACACCTCACGCCTGTAATCCCAGCACTTTGGGAGGCCAAGGCGGGTGGATCACGAGGTCAGGAGATCAAGACCATCCTGGCTAACACGGTGAAACCCCATCTCTACTAAAAATACAAAAAACTAGCTGGGCATGGTGA
>NW_012102787.1:3268490-3314607 GCF_000951045.1 Mandrillus leucophaeus
AAAGAAAGAAAGAAAGAAAGAAAGAAAGAAAGAAAAAAAGAAAAAGAAACACACCTAGATACCCATCATGAAACTGAAAATCATAAAAAAGAAAAATCTAAAATGCAAGCAACAAAAGAATGATGCATAGACATAGCACAAACTCTAGGAGCTCCCAATTAAACAGACATGAGGGGTCCCCTGGGGTTGTGTAAGATGGAAGCCCTGGTTAAGCCAATAGCTGATTTTTCAACAACACATCATGCCAGAAAGTAGTGGGATAATAAAACCTGTTTCGACGTATAAGTAGCAGAGAGAGTCACGATAAGGGTGACTGCGGGCAGACACAGGATTTGGAGGCCATGAGACTTGTATAGTTTGGGAGACCTTTTATGGAAAAAAAAAAAAAAAAAGAAAAGAAAATTAACTACAAGGCCTTGAAGGAGACCTGTTCAAGATAGAGGCCCTAAAATTTGAGCTTTATTAGCTTCATGGTAAATCTTCCTCTGACTTACACTGCACTCCTGCCCTCCTGCCTCCAGCATCCCTCTTCCCCAACACAGGCAGGAGAGTGCCATGCTGGTCCTGGAATGGCCTTGGAGAGTGCCCGCGGTGCTCCTGTTGTCTCACCCTTTGATAGGCTTTGGCTGTGTCTCCACCCAAATCTCAACTTGAATTGTATCTCCCAGAATTGCCACGTGTTGTAGGAGGAACCCAGGGAGATGTAATTGAATCATGGAGGTCTTTCCTGTGCTATTCTCGTGACAGTGAATAAGTCTCACGAGATCTGATGGGTTTATCGGAGGTTTCCGCTTTCGCTTCCTCCTCATTTTTCTCTTTCCACGCCCATGTAAGACGTGCCTTTCGCCTCGCGCCATGATTCTTAGGCCTGCATCTCCATCATATTCCAGGGGATTCCAGGAGCCTTTTAACCAGTGGGGTTCGTAAGTTTTGAACAAACGTATAAAGTGTTAGTAGACAGCCACACATATCCTTACATTAGGTCTGCGCACACTTACGTACCTCATCTGATCTTAGGTCTGCACACACTTACGTACTTCATCTGATCTATTCCGTGACACTTTCCATATGAAAAGACTGTAGCTGGAGTTCCAGGCCTCCTTCCCCATTCTCACTGCCTTCTGCCTCATCCAGACCCTCTTTACTTCACCCATCTGGTGAGGCACCCAGATTTGCCTCACCACCCTCATTCTAGGTTAGACACTGCCACCAAAACTGCTTCTGTAAACCTATTCCCTTCAACAGTTTTTCTCAACCACCAGCGGAGGAATACGATCAGGGTAGAAAGCAATAAATGTCAGCCCCTGCAATATTCTCCCTCTGGCTCAAAAGATGGGACAGTATCTGGGGCATCTCCTCAGTTTCTTCACAGCCTACAGCTTCCCCGTTGCCAACACTGCACTGGGATCGCAGGAGAACATGCATGCTTCCCAGGGAACCCACACTTGCTAGTGCAGTCACTGCAGCTGTCTCCAAGCAAGCCATACTTTGTTGTAGATCCCCAGTAGGAGCTGCAGGAGTTGCAACTCTGCCCTCTGGAAGGCCGGGAAGATCTATCCTATGCTCTTTAGTGCAGAACCTCCTCCTGATGCACCCTGGTCACTCACTTCCAAGCAGAGACCTGCCCTTTGCAGCCCTTTATTCTCTCCCACATCCAGCGTTTTTACTGCCTCCAGTTTCTCTCCTCCCCACGCACAGCTCTGGGGCGCTGCAGGTTCCAGTTGCCAGGTGGAGCGATTGCCCCGCTTCCTGTTTCCTCCTAAGTCCATTCTCCCAACTCCAGTCCTCTCATCTGAGAATCCAGTGCTTTCCTTTTTCTAGAGAGAGGGAGGACTTCTGCAAGATCATTCGGATATCCTGAACGCTTGAAAGAAAATGCTTCTCTGAATGGTTAATTCTGCACATGAGTTATATAAGATCTTTATTCCAGAACCTGCAGGCAGTTATTTTAAAAAACAAGCTCCTGTGACTGACTTGAGAGGCCCCCCCACCTACTTTGACTGTACCCTTCCCTTCCATGCCTACTTCCAGGAAGTAGGCATGCCCCACCAGTCGAAACTGGCCACTCATCAACCCCATTTTTCTCTCTCCTCAAGCCCCTGATTCCTTTCTAGACTTCCTCAGGTGGTTTCCCTCCCCCACTGTCCACTCAGCCAAACCTTTTCCATCCAAACCAAGGTCTCATTATTTCTCAGCGGTCCCTTGACCGTTGTAGCCCCCCCCACCCGATCTTGCCTTTACTCCTGGAACTTTTGAAGTTGCTATTGTGAAATGTGTTACTTTGCAACTGTGGTTCTCGATCCTGGCTGGGCTATTTTTTTTTTTTTTTTTTAAATACACATGCCTGGGCCTCCAACTTTGAAGATCCTTTTTCTGGAAGCTTCTGGAGCTTTGGAAAGCTCCCTGGGTGCTTCTGATATGCAGCCAAGGATGAGAAACACTGCTTTAGAAACATGCTATCTTGTGATTTTATGTAATGCCTTTTATGTCTAAGCCTTGTTTCCCCAAATAGACTGTAAATTTATTGAATACAGAAGCTACAGTGGCAGTTCTTCTGTATCCCCCACATCATCTTGCCTACCAGGCATATAGTAGGTGCTCAGTGACAACTTGAATGATGGATTGATTGATTGAGCATGATATTGAATAACAAAGCCCCTGGATGGGAAGGAGAAAACCTTATATCTGTTCCTGACTCCATAACTAGCAAGCCACTATCCTCCCTGGATTTCTGCTTCCTCATTTGTAAAACGAGGGTGATAATTAGGTTTCCAAACTCCTGGGAGCTCAAAGGAAATTGTAGAAGCTCATGAGTTATTTTCAACATTTCAAAAAGTCATTGAAAATTATATATTTCATATCAATTTTCAGATAAGTAATCTATCAAAATATGCATTAATGAATGGCAGTGGGCAGAAAAAGTATAAAGGAATCTTTAGTGGTGAAAAGGTTTAAAACCACTTTTAAATTACAGGATTTCATGATTCTATTTGCTTGGTATTTATGATCCAGATCTCCTGGGAGAGGGAGTAAAACAAAGTAAAAATTTTGGAGTTAGGCTAACCTGGGTTCAACCCCCAACTCTACAGCCTGCTAACTGTGGAGTTACCTTAGGCAAGTTACCTTAGGCAAGTTCTTAACATTTGTAAGCTCATCCCTTCATCTGTAAAATGGGCATGTTGATAGTACCCATTCCATAGAGTTGCTTAAGCATAGATAAGTTGATACATGGAAAACCTTTAATGCATTGCCTGGCACATAGCAAGTGTTCAATAAATGTTAGCTATAGTTACTAGGAGTATACTTGGGATGAGAAAGACACTCAGAGCTACGCCAAAGAGAAAAATAATAGTCAAAGTCACAGGAGGGTCAGGCATGGTGGCTCATGCCTGTAATCCTAGCACTTTGGGAGGCCGGAGCAAGAGGATCACCTGGGACCAGGAGTTTGAGACCAGCTTGGGCAACAAAGCAAGACCCCTGTCTCTACAAAAAAATTAAAAAATTAGCTTCGTGTGGTGGTGTGCATTGAGTCATGATTGCAGCACTGCACTCCAGCCTGGGTGACAGAGTGAGACTCTGTCTCACACACACACACAAAAAAGCCACTAGAAATATTTCTTCTAAGCTGGGGAAGGGTTATAACAGGCTCATGGTTGGGGAATCATCCTTCCACTCTAGAAGATGTGATAAACATGTTCGACCGCAGTCACTGTGGTACAGCCTCCATCATAGAACACGGAACTGTAGAAGAACCACAGCTATTCCCCAAGGCCAGGTTTCTCCACTTCTGTGGACTTCCAGATCACCTGGAGGATTTGGTAAAGTACTAATTCCCAGGCCCAGCTGCCAGATATTCTGACTGAGTCATTCAGGAAAACTGTATTTCTGCATTTTTAATAAGCCCATAGAAATACAGCTCTAAGGAAATTATTCTAGAAGAAAAATCCAAAGCCCAGTAGAGAGCAGAGGGTAGACTGATGATGATGGTTACAAAGCTCCAATGCCTGCTGGAGCCAAAGTGTCGGGGTGGAAGCCAATGTGTATGTGACCAGGCAGCTCATCTGCAAGAGGTAGAGAGCCCAGGCATGGGTAGGGAGAGCCAGGAGGCCAGCTGGGGCATGGATATGGCAAAACAGAGGGCACAGGGGACAGATGGAAGGTTGACATGTATATGACTGCCTTCGAAGTAGGCCAGCCCTCCACATTCTGGATGCCAGGGTGCCCAAGCACTGGTGCTGAAGCTGTGGGGCTCAGAAGATTCAGGAAGGGCAAATCAGTCAGTCACAGCCATTCCCCAGCTTTGGTTTTCTTCCAGGTGGCCTCGTTTACTTCTGGACTAACGGTTTTTTTCCAAGTAGAGGCAGTTAGTGACACAACGTTGTCTGATGTTCAGGGAGTTGGGGGTGCTGATGATGACAGTGGGGGGCTGCTGGCCTGGCACCTGCTGTAGTAGCATCTGGTTTCTAGACCTGAAAAAGGGCAACATGACCCAGCAAGAGGAAGCTGCCATTCTCATAAAGACACAGTTAGTTTCCCTGGACTACTTTTCTCTATTTTTCTTTTCTTGTCAATCTGTTGTTAGATTAAACTCTCCCCTGATGATTGAATGTCATGATCACAGGCAAGAGAAATATTTGATGGTTTGGTTGATTGTGGTATACATGACACAAACTTTGTCTGTCTTTCCAAACTTATTTTTGCAATTACTAACAGTCCAGGTGATACTGAGGGAGAATTGTTAGCCCAGTACTTTGCCCTCACTCCTCGCCATTAGGGTTTCTATAATTCCCATATTCACTTTGACATGTACTTTTCTGAGTCATGCTAGGGAAGGAAATGTCTTATATTGAAATATAAAGAGACCATAAGGACTTCTGAACCTATTCTTATCTAATAGGTATCAGTCCTTATCAGTCCTTATCTAAAATGAGATCCAACTTAAGGATTTTAAAGCTCAACAACAACAACAAAATCAGGAAAAAGTGTTACAAATTCTCCTTCCAGAGTTCATTTTCATTTAAGGTTGCTAAAATGAAGCTATTCTTGGTTAATGTTCAGATTTAGTCAGATGGACAGTGCTCTGGGTTACATAAGTGGTAACAGAAATGTCAAGGAGGGCATTTGGTTGAAAGGACTTTCCTCCTATCTCCTTATTTCCGCCTTGATTATACACACAGCAGCCTGTTGCTTGCTCATTTACACAAGAGGAAGAGTTGCTAATCTGCTCTCCAGAGCCTGACCTTCATCGGGTAAGGGCACAGCGTTGAACAGTGATAGGCAGCTGCAAGCACCTCGTCTTCCACTCGCTGTTGCTGACTGAGGAAGGACCAGCTTGCCAGGGCAGGCCTGTGTCTCCTTGTCCGCTTCTTGCTCTGTGAACTCTTGTTCTTGTGTGGGGATCAGGACAGTCAGGACCTTCCCTGTTAGGAAGAAGTTCTTTGGCTCCCCTGTGGCCTTCCGCCTAAGCCACATGCTAGGTTTCAAATTAACCAGAGACACTTTTCACAGGGCAAGTGGGGTAGTATTGTTGTAATTGGGAGCTTGCTGAGATGTTAATAAATATGGTTATTATTCTTCGCTTGGCTACTGATCTTTGCAGATACAATTTTTTTTCAGAAGGGAGCATGAGTCTTAGGATTTAGACACCAATTTCTCTACCTTGACGATTTATTAGAATTCTCCTACAGTGGTTGAATATTCACCAAAATCACTTTGTGGCCCTTAGATCCTGTGCAATTCTGTCCTCTGCACTCTGAGTAAAATCCATACTCTGCGTTATAAAAAGTCTCAGATATTTTCTACCACTTTAGCTTTAGGCTGGCAAAGACCAAAGGCAGGGGTGGTCCATTTCCACTTAGAACTTCACCTGTAGCTGGATGCATTATTCCTAAATGATTTGTGGAAATGTGGGTTTTAGTCTGTGATGAGACTGTAAGAACCTAGTTCATTCCAAAGGCTTCATTTAGATGTTCACCATCTTTGCCAACTTAGAAATGAGGTCTACCCCACCACTGGGAAGTTTCCAGAGCATGAAAATCTTAGAGATGATCTTGTCAACATCCCACCCAACTCAGCCAATAAGCACATATTGAAATTGTGACCAAAAATTTGCCCATTTACATAAGAGGAAGAGAACCTATTTTCCCCAAACTAAGAGATTCCATAGTTTCTCATTACTTACCCCAAGAGACTCCTACAATCTTTAGAATCAAAATGGTGCTTCCTCCTAGGGTAGATCTCTTGTTTTAGTTCTCTCTCTCTTTTATCTAACAGTTTCTCTCCAGTTGATAGGCCTTCATTTATTGGAAAATCAGTGATTAAGCCATTCCTTGTCTTTCTTTTCTCTAGAAAAGATACAGATTCTGTTCATCCTAAGTATGTACAGGGCCTTTAAAAAAAGTCTTGTGGGCCAGGTGCAGTGGCTCACACCAGTAATCCCAGCACTTTGGGAGGTCAAGATGGGTAGATCACCTGAGGTCAGGAGCTCGAGACTAGCCTGGCCAACATGTTGAAACCCTGTGTCTACTAAAAATACAAAAAATTAGCTGGGCGTGGTGGTGCACGCCTGTAATCCCAGCTGCTTAGGAGGTGGAGACAGAAGAATCCCTTGAACCCAGGAGGCAGAGGTTGTAGTGAGCCAAGACTGCACCCTTGCACTCCAGCCTGGGCGACAGAGTGAGACTTCAGGGAAAAGAAAAAAAAAATCACTCTTGTGTATCCCTTTTCCCTAAGAGAGCCATATCTAAACTACTCCAGATAGATGAAAATCTCTGCTTCCTGAAAGGCCTTCAACAAAAACAACATTTTCTGGGGGTAACTCACCAGGAATTAATGTTCTCAGTGCTAAAAAGTCCTTTCTATTTTCTTGCTCTAGGTAAAGCTCCTTTTCCTCTTCTACTCTGGAAACAAGGAGTAACTGAGCATTGTTCGCTGTAAAAATAACCTCCATATATTGTATATATTCTTTTTTCAAAGTGGCTAAATTACCCTCAAAGTATTGCTTTCTATAAAAGCCCCATAGTAGATCCAGCTAAAAGAGGAAGGTTAAATAGAATGTGTGAGCATAGTGATTATTTTAGCAATTAGAAATTATTCTGGTTTATAAATGCCCTTTCCTTATATATGGTTGCAAATGGTCCTTTTATCCTTCATCTTCCTATCCTAGCTTCCCCATCATCAAAACCATCATCCCAAAACCTAACTATTCTGCCTAGAGTATTGGTTATCGAGTTAAATTGTTGGTTTTTCCATATGACCTATCTCTCATTCTCCTGCTGACTTCACTAAAGTGGGTTGTTTGTTTTCCTGAAGAGCCAAAGCTGGGCCTTGTGCATCTTCATGTACTTAGGCCATGCAAAGGGAAGAGAACCTACTCCATATATATTCACTGGTCGAAAACACAAATGAACAGATGAATGAGTCAGAAACACCTGCATACAACCTCTAGATTAGTCAAAAATGCCTAAATAACACCACTGGATTGCGTTCAACCCAACCAGATAATAATTATTTTAACAGCTACCAATGTTGAGCTCCCCCACCAGACTTGTTGCTTTACCTATAATATGTCCTTCAGCGTACAACCCTCCTATGAGGTAAGGGGTTAAGGGAGAGGATTAGCAGAGGTTGAAAGACTGACTGTAATGTCCCCATCCTTTAGTGTCACCGTGGGCTTGCCCTCCTTCCCGCCTCCCTGTCTTTAATCACTGAGGTCCTGCAGTCCAGGAAGATTTCTCTAGTTCTCACGGGCAGCATTCAATGCACCAACACTGAGGAGGTCAGCTAGCTGGCCTTGCACGAAATCCTTCCTCTTCCATCTCTTTGTCCTGGGCCACAGGAGTGTGTAGTCTGGTTCCTATGTGCCACCTGCTGGTCTCCTGAGTCACTGCTTCTAAAGTGCCTGAGTAGTGCCAAGTAGTGGCTGAAGAAAGGGAAGGAGCGGCCTTTTCACAGCATATGCACGAAGTGACCCAGATGTCTAGACTGGGGAGTGAATTAGTTCATTCTGACTGCATGTCAGCAGTGGAGACTAGGAACCTGAGGCACTGACGAAAGAGGTCTCTCCCCAAAGCCATAATCTGTGTTTAGAAATTCTTAGTCAAAGCATTCTTCAGCCATGCAATCCACCAAACATCCAAAAACAAATGTTTAAAACAGAAAACAAAAGTCTCTGTGCTCATCATAATAAATACATGTACAAGATGAATGGGTCAGATAAAACAAGAAAGGGTTATTCGGGTATTTGGTAAACCTATGGCAGTCTCTCTGGAATCAAATAAAGAGAGGAGGGAGGAAGGAAGAGAAGGAAGGAAGGAGAGAAAAATATACACCTTCACCAGAAAAATATTGCTTAATATACATGTAATTATTCCTAAACACTCTCCAGCTGAAAATGTTCAGGATTTTTTTTTTTTTTACTTGAACTAGCCTTTCTGGAAATTTATACAAAAATGATAAAATCATTGATTATAAGCTTATTAAAAATTAGGTGCAGTCACAAAGATATAAGGTGGATACTTATAGAGACAACAGTATTGATTTGCTGGCAACAACTCTTGGTTCATAGCTATGATCCAATGAGCTTCTTTGGCAGCATCCCAAGGGTGAATTATGGCCTCAGTCAGTTGAGTTTCTGGGCGAATATTTACATGAATGATTCTGTACAGAGGTCTTTCATGTCTCCTCCCATATTCTCTAGATCACTAAATAGCACTTCTGAATTTCCAGAGACGTGTGCCTTTGCCTTCTGCTTTAAGAAGTCTTTATTTCAGCCTGGCGCGGTGGCTCATGTCTGTAATCACAGTAGTTTGGGAGGGTGAGACGGGCAGATCATGAGGTCAGGAGATCAAGACCATCCTGGGCAACATGGTGATACCCTATTGCTACTAAAAATGCAAAAATTAGCTGGGTGTGGTGGCACGTGCCTGTAATCCCAGCTACTCAGGAAGCTGAGGCAGGAGAATCGCTTGAACCAGGGAGTCAGAGGTTGCAGTGAGCCCAGATCATGCCACTGCACTCCAGCCTGGCGATAGAGCGAGAATCTGTCTCAAAAAAAAAAGTCTTTATTTCTCACACACTATGATACCTGCCAAATGTTACCTTTGCGTAAAATAATTTCCCTCCTGAATGTCTTCCCCTACTCTGCTTTTTTGAGCCTGAGGCTCAAAAATTTATACACGGAAGCCATGTCAATGAGTGATTACAGAATTCTTTTCATTTCTTCCTCAAAGGCCAGAAGAATACCGAGGAAGACAATCCCTCCCCGTCCTCCTTTTGCCTGAGTTTCTGCTTAAACGCAGGCCTGAGCAAAGTAGAAAACCACGGGCCCTCAGGCAGAAACCTCAGAAGTGCTGTATTTAAGGATCTGAACAGGAAATAAAGATTTTAACTTTTTTCTTGGCATTGTGCTTGGCCCTCTGGTTTCTCCTAAGGGCAAGCCCATTTCCTCTGTATCTCAGAGTCTCTGTTTTGTTTTGTTTTTTATATTATTTTTATTATTTTTTGAGACAGCATATTGCTCTATTGCTCAGGCCGGAGTGCAGTGGTACAATCTCAGCTCACTGCAACCTCCGCCTCCTGGGTTCAAGCGGTTCTCATGCCTCAGCCTCCCAACTAGCTGGAATTACAGGCTTGCACCACCACACCCAGCTGATTTTTGTGTTTTTAGTAGAGACGGGGTTTCCCCATGTTGGCCAGGCTGGTCTCGAACTCCTGACCTCAGATGAGCCACCCGCCTCAGCCTTCCAAAGTGCTGGGATTATAGGCCACTGCACCCAGCCAGATTATCTGTTTTTAAAATGAGGCCAGAAATTTTGGAATCGGAATGTTAATAATATTATGTAATGATGGTTAATATGCACTGAGTGATGACTATGTGCTAGACACTGTGCTAAACATTAACAATGGGTTGTCTCATTTAGTGCTCATAAAACCCTATGAGATAGGTAAGAACTCTTATTATCCCCATGTTATGGGTAAGCATAGATGAACTACAGTGGATTAAAGTACCTTGCTTATTGTCTCTTTAACATGAAATTCCTTCAACATAAGTAAACACCTACCATGTGCTAGCCAATAAACTGGATGTTGGGAACTCCGGACTAAACACAAACATAATCCTCACTTTTGAGGTTTGCATAGGCTGTAAGGAGCCCATGAAGGTAAACTTACAGGACCAGGAAAGCTTTGCAGAGGTTTCAAAAAAGTGTATTTCCAATGGAGTGGGAGCTCCTGGAAGGGAGTGGAAAATCTCTGGGGGTGGGGAGTACGGGGTTTCAGGGAAGTTCTTAAGATAAGCTGTGCTTTAGGGGAATCTTCAGCAGTAGGAAGAAATGAAGTTCAGACTCCTGGTGATCAGAAGGCCTTCGAGATTTTCCATTTTCAGAGGACTCTGAGACGCTGGGTTGAGAGTCCTGACCTGCCAGAGTATACATATTCCTATTAATGGCAGGATAAGGCCAATGAGAGGGTCCCCACCATGTGGCCTCGAACCTCCCATTCATCCCCCAAAATCCAGAAGGAGCAGTCAGGAGAAGGAACCAGCTAGCCTTATATTTGTGAAAAAGAAGTGATTAGCAAGTAGCCCTCTATGGTTTCTACGTAAACTCAGATCTCAAAAGGCATTTAAATACTTAATGAAAGGATTTCCTCTACCTAGTTTTAGTCCTGCTTATTGATTGATTCCCTTCTAATGACTGGGCTTTTCTATGTTTGAGCTAAGTTTTCTCTGGGAAGGGAGGTCATCTGAGTGCCTTAGGATGTCATGTCCTTCTCGGCAAGTACAAGAAACAGGTTTGAAAAAGCCTGGAGGACATTCACCAGTGATCTGGTCTGGGAGGTGGTGGTTAGGCCACAGCAGAAGGGAACCAATTACTGCCATGCACCATCTGGGGGCCACACACTCTTCTGGGTGCTTTATATTTGTGACCTCATGTCAGGTGGACAATGACCTAGCCAAGGTGGCTCTCATAATCCTTCAGTCACAGCTCAGAGAATGGAGTGACTGCACAAAGGACCCAGTGGTGACTGGCAGAACCGGTATTGTGAATCAGCTCTCTTTGAGCCTGGGATTATATTCTTCTGGAAATGCCTCTCTTTACCCAGGCCAGGCAGTTCCCAAACAATTCCCCAAAAGATTCCAGATTTAGCCAGGCACGGTGGCTCACCCCTGTAATCCCAGCACTTTGGGAGGCCGAGATGGGCTTATCACGAGGTCAGGAGATCGAGACCAACCTGGCTAACATGGTGAAACCCCGTCTCTACTAAAAATACAAAAAACCTAGCCAGGTGTAGTGGTGGGCGCCTGTAGTCCCAGCTACTCGGGAGGCTGAGACAGGAGAATGGCGTGAACCCAGGAGGCAGAGCTTGCAGTAAACCGAGATCGCGCCACCACACTCCAGCCTGGGTGACTGAGCAAGATTCCATCTCAAAAAAAAAAAAAAGAAGATTCCAGATTTGTGAGCAGAGATTGGTTAACTAAAACATGTTCCCCCTACAGTGAAAAAAACTCCAAGTGCATGCCTTAATGACAGTGCTTCCGCGGTGTCCCCACTGTACCTGGGGACAACATACTATCCACAATGGATAGTATATACTGAATACCTACTTTGTGCAGGCACTAAGCTGACAACTCTGTATACAAGAGCTCATTTAATCTTATTATCATCCCTATTTTATACAAGGTTAACTAACTTGCCCAAAATCACAGCCAGAACCGGGACTTGAACCCAAATCACTCAACTCCAGAATCCCATGTTTCATGACTATTTTCCTAACCACTGTTTTTCACTGCCTCTCCCTGAGGGAAATCAATCAGTGGGCGCTGGTATCTGAGAAATGCCACCATGAGACAGCCAACCTCAGCGCTTTGTGGATTTCCCTCATTCTAATTTCCAGTTCCTGTTTCTGTCACCTGTGTGAGTGGTAACGGCCTGAAGCACTGGTATTAATAAGACAGGTCCCCCATCCCCTAAGCAATCTTGAGGGCTGTGACAAACTATAGATTGCTGAGCACTTTGAATTGGAACACATGAAATTGGTTGGATTTGTAATCAGATGAGAGAAAGCAGAGGCTTTAGGAAGGCCCACTTTTCCCCGTAGTCCCTCCTCATGGCCATGAGGCACCATCAACTCTTCACGGAAAGGATATAAATGCTGGAATTGGGCAGACCTCAGTTCAAGCCCTGGCTGCACTCTGGGCCAGCTGAGTGACCTCGGCCCGGTAACTTCAGCTCCCTGAGCCTTAGTCTCCTCATGTGTAAAGTACGTGTGCACCAGTAGCTAGCAGAGGGCTGGGAACATGGATGGAGATGATCCACAGGAAGCACCTGGCACTATGTCTGGCACGTGGGAAAGGATCAAGTACATGTTAGTTAAAAATAAAACTGAGAATATGGTTTCGGGTCCATCGCAGATTCCCCAGTCACCAGACTGTCAACATCTGCCCTGATGCTGCATGTAGGATCCTCCAGATCCTACACTGGCGTTGCATTCCTGTGTCTGGCAGGACATGTGGATTTTCCTAGCCACCTCAGGAGAGAACATTTGCCACCATGGATGCAAACCCTGGAAGCCAGTGCAAGCTGCTTGCTACAGCACTGCTGTGGCCAGGCCCCTGCTCTGCCAGAACTTGCTTCTAGTGAGAAACCTCATTTCTCACTCTTCGGTCAGGTGGACTGTGGTGGGAGAAAGAGGTTGGGAGCAGAAAAGGCGATGGCTCCGGTCTCAGGGTTGATGACTTCAGATCCTGCAGGGGTTCAAATGCCTTCAGATTTATAGGCCCATTACAGCAGAAAGCTGCCTCCTAGCTGAGCCTGGCGCTGCTTTGGGGCCCAGAGGGCTCCTGGCCGATACTGTTTGTGAACCTCTTTATCTCTCTAATGCCATGTTCTCTAAATCTTGGTATTAGAATGATGAGAAAGGGCAGAGGAGGGTGATTCATGCCCTGGTTACACTGACAACGAAATTCATCGAAATCAAATTTCTCCTAAGCATGCTAACAACATCCCGGCTGGTGCCTGCCTCGGCTGTAGGTCTGGGTTTGTTTGGTTTCTACAACAATTTTTCTTTTTAATGTCATTATTTTTATTATTTCGCCTAATGTTTTTATAATGTGCTTACTGTGGAGGTTGTTCCACAGAGCCTGCCAGCTCTCTAGAGATAGCGTGGGCCACACTTGGTAACCCCAAAGGTTGCTGTTTTGCACATCCCTCCAATCACTGAAGGAAACGGAGTCTTCGCCCTCCCCACTTCCCTAGACCTGTCCTAACAAGGAATCGAAAACTAACCATAGAATTACTAAACTGTTCAACCCCAGTCTGAGCAGGGCTCCAATATTAACTAATGAACCCAACCGACTCTCCCCTTCTTCCACTCACTTTTTATTCTCCCAGTTAAACATCTCTGGTTGCATCAGTCCTCCTTTCTATGCCACGGCTTCTGCCTCCACTTCTGCCATCCTGCCCTGGAACATCATCCCCTGCGCTATTTGCCCATATCCCTCTTAAATGTGACGTTGATTAAGGGATGAACAAATGATACCACATCCATATTTCTGGAACATTAAGCATTTTAAAAATAATTTTGGAGAGGTGTCAATGATGTATCCTTAAGTGAAGAAAGATGGAGAAAATGGGTTTGTCCACTTTATGAAAAATCAAAAATCTTAACAAAATTCTTATATTCATGTGGGTTTGTTTTGATATGTTTGTTTCAGCATGAGTAACAGCAAGGAAGGATACACACTAAGTTGTTAACATGGGTTATCTATTTTGGGGGATGTTAGAACGAAGAATTTTTTTTTAATGTACCTATAATGTTTCATTAGCTGCAGTTAACTCTTGTTACTCTTATTTATTTATTTATTTTATTTTATTTTATTTTTTTTTGAGACAGCGTCTTACTCTGTCACCCAGTCTGGAGTGCAGTGGCACAATCTCAGTTTACCAGAACCTCAGCCTCCTGGGGCTAAGCGATCCTCCCATCTTAGCCTCCCAAGTAGATGGGACTCCAGGTGTGCCATCATACCTGGCTACATTTTTTTGGTATTTTTTGTAGAGATGGGGTTTCACCATATTGCCCAGGCTGGTCTCAAACTCCTAGGCTTGAGCAATCCACTCACCCCAGCCTCCCAAAGTGCTGGAATTACAAGTGTGAGCCACCACGCCTGGCCTCTGATAATTTTTAAGGAGGAATTTAAAATTGTTTTCAATCCATCAATAATCAATCAATCAATAACATGTTTTTATTTTTATCTTCAATGTGATAGACACTCGGAGTCCTGCAGATGTGGGGATCTGTGCAGGGCCTCTATTCATGCAGCCTAATTTGCATCACCTTCTTCGTTAGCTCATGGTAGAGCCGACATCTACTAAAAGTCCTTTGTTGTTTTCCCTAGAACTACTACAAACAAAAGTCTCTCCTCCTATCCTATATACTTTTGAAGCAGATTTTTATTTACCCAAGTACAGGACCTTAAGTTTCTTATTAAATTTTTTTCTGTTGGTTTTGGCTTTTTGTTCCAATTGTCAAGATCTTTTTAAAAATCTGCTCTTCGTATCTAGCCTGTTAGCTGTCCTGCCCAGCTTTGTTCCAGCTGCAAATTTGATCAGCGGGTCTCTTAAGTCTTGATCCAAGTCCCTGATGAAAATGGTCAACAGGACAGAGCCAAAGATACAGTCTTGTACTGCGCATTTTCAATAAATAAATACAAATATTTTTTATTTGTCTTTCAATGTGTTCCTTTCATTGTGTACAAGGCTCCTAATAAACAAAGAGGTTTGCGCTGGGCAAATCAATAACCATCACCATTATCTGACCTAGTGATAGTAACAGTAAACACTAATCACAATCCAACCTGAGCCAACCTAGAAGCACAGCAGCATTAGTCAGAGCAGTGGAACATATGGCTGTGTCCACATCTGTTCTGAGGCATCCAGATGGAAGAGGAGGTGGGCCGGGGGCAGGGGGTGAGTGAACAGTGGGGTAGGAAGGAGAGAGGAGGGAGCAGACAGGTGAAGGCTGACAGGGGAGCGGGGCAGGGACTAGGCTCCCAAATCAATCTCCATGATTGTGTGGTTAATGTGCAAACAACACACAACAGCTGCTGGTGGCTCCCATCCGTGACAGTACAACTGTATGACAAATACTTCCTGTCACACTTAGAGAACTGTGTCTTCTGCTTTTTGGTTAATGGACCTTTGACGCGCCTACTCAAATCACTTCTTCATAGGCCTTACAAGTCTTTGTCACAAATATATGCTAATGTTTTTCTTCTCTGTGTGGCTGTTTCCTTTGAGCTATCACCAAGCATGGGTCCTATGCTACCCTAATCCTCTCCAACTCTCCTCCACAGCCCCCCAGAAGCTGGCACACTCCTGACTTATACATCTCCCTACATAAAAAAACACTCACATAACTGATAAAAGATGCAAATTCAAGCACAGTTCTTGCTTAAACAACATTTAACCCTCTCTGTGCCTTGGTTTCAGAACTGAAAAAGGAAAATCATGACTGTAGCTTTTTTGTAAGACTAAATAATATAGCATGTGGCAAAGAAGTAGATGCTAACTAAGTATTAGCTGAATCTCAGTCCATACCTGCAGAAGACATGGGCTTGACTTACTCCAAAACTCTGGCTTTGATTATTTATAAACATGGGCAGAGTTAGCAAATGGGTTTTGCAATCTTCAGTGTTTTGCCAATCACCCTTCTTGGCCTCCTGAGAGCATGTTGAGGACCTTTTACAGTATTCTCACATTTGCACTGATTCTTTCATTCACTCAACATTTGCTGTCAACTCTGTGCCAACCCTGGGCTGAGCCCCAGGCGTACAAAGATGATTGAGGCAAGATTCTGGCACTAACGTATCTCACGGTCTAGTGCCCATCACCCATAGTAACACACACACACACACACACACACACACACACACCACCCAGCAGCACCACCAGCAGCAGCAAAAGTTCACATACCAGACTCTCACTATAAGCAATTATACTCTGATACTTTATGTTCTATTTTACTTTTTAAATTGACTTCACTACCCACTAATGGGATGTTAACCCACAGTTTTAAAAGTTCCATTTTGGGGTTGGATATGTATGTTAAGTTCTGTTATCATTTACTAGACTGCTATGGGAATGTCAAAAAAGAGCTCCCAGGCCTGCCTAAGAGAATCAGCAGACCTAACACTGAAGCTGGAAGGGTGGTCAGGTGTGCACAGGGCATTTGGTGTTCCCAGAAGAGGAAACACCAAGAGCAGTGCATGGAGGAATCAAAGCATGGCTGTTCAGGGAAATCTTTTTTTTTTTTTTTTTTTGAGATGGAGTTTTGCTCTTGTTGCCCAGGCTGGAGTGCAATGGCGTGATCTTGGTTCACTGCAACCTCCCACTCCCGGGTTCAAGGGATTCTCCTGTCTCGGCCTCCCAAGTAGCTGGAATTACAGGCATATGCCACCATGCCTGGCTAATTTTTGTAGTTTTAGTAGAGACAGGGTTTCATCATACTGACCAGGCTGGTCTCGAACTCCGGACCTCAGGTGATCTACACACCTCGGCCTCCCAAAGTGCTGGGATTACAGGTGTGAGCCACCACACCTGGTCAGCTGTTCATAGAAGTTTCTAACCATTCTAAGAAGTTTTGAATGGTTAGAACACAGGGAACTTTAGGGGAAATGGAGGAAATATGAGGCTTTAGAGATAAGTAGAGATTTTTTGTTTGAAGTAAAGATTAAAGAGCCAACAACTAAATACTCAGGGGAAAAGATTTTTACTGCCAAGCAGGAAACTCAATCCAGCACAGAGTCTAGGCTCTGGGAAAAGAGGTTTCAGGAGAAGGAACAGCATAGGTTTTTTTAAAGCCAAGAGACCACACCCTGTATTTAAAAAGTCAACTCTCTTGAGTATTGCTGATTGGTTGGAGGCATCTTGGTGTGTGGATTTGGTAAGCTCTGGGCTGGGTGGAGAGGTGTGCTATGTACCAGAGCACCCACCTCAGGATTGTGGCACCCAGAGGTTCTTTTAGCAGAAGTCATGTCTGCACCACTGGCAGCTGACCCAGCAGCCCAGCTGCATCAGGAATCAAGTCATGAAGAAATCTGTGGCCTGCTAAAGAGTATGAATGTTATCAGCCACGGAGGCCAGTGGAAGATTTAAAGTACCTAAAAATTGGTAGAAGCGTCAATGTCACAGCAGAGTAGCAGATAAGATTGGAAGGAAGAATTAACTGGAGGAACACAAACCAGAATAACAGCTAAGGCTAGTAGTTCAGGAGATGGTGATGGTGGGCTGAAAGAGAAAAGAGCTGATGAGGATGAAAAGGAAAGGCTGGATTAGGAAATGGAAAATTGGAGAATCAATATGATCCAGGGGCTGATTCAATGTAACAGGTGAGACACAGCGAAAATCCAGGATGATGCATCAGGTTACTAATTTGGGTGACGAGAAGATTGTGGAGACCCCCAAAGAGAAAATTTGGGGTGTCTGGGGAGAGAACAGGAGGATCAGGTCAGCACAGACACTGCTAGAGTACCCAGATTTGTCTCCCATGTATTACCATGAGCAGAGAAATCTCCCATTTACAATGTTCATGAACCCAGGAATTATAGAGCTACACCTCTCTCCCAGATACCTAAGGAATCATCATTAGGATCAGGGCCAGGAGGAAGGGGAAGTGTCTGCCTGCTGGTATGCATGGCACGAAGGCTGTCTCTGCCATCGAGAAAGCAGACTTTCTCCCATAGACACCAGATACAGTGGGGACTCATGGGGCCGCAGAGCAACTCCTCCCTTTAGTTGGGCATCGAGCTGGATGAAGAGAGGTGGAAGGAAACATTTGTCAGCTCTGTCTCCAGAAACACTCGCTGGACATCTCTGTCTGGAAACTCAAGTATGCATTGCCCAGTCACTATTTCAGCTTCTCCTCAGACCCGAGGTTGGAGGAATGATATCTGTAGTGGGTTGAATTGTGTCTCCAAAAGGATATATCCAAGTCCTAATCTCTAGTACCTGTGAGTAAGACTTTATTTGAAAATAAGGTCTTTGCTAATATAATTAAGATTAAGAGAGATGAGATCATCCTAGATTTAGTGGGAGTTCTAAACCCAATGACTGATGTCTTTGAAAGAGAAAGGAGAGGGACATTTGAGACACAGAGACATGGGGAGAAGGTGGCCATGAGAAGATGGAGGCAGAGACTATAGTTACACAGGTGCAAGCCAAGGAACACCAATGGTGGCCAGCACCCATCAGATGCTTGGAGAATGGCATGGAATGAATTCTCTCCCTCTGAGCCTCCAAAAAGAACCAACCCTGCTGACATCTTGATTTTGGACTTCTTGCCTCCAGAACTATGAAAGAATAAGTTTCTGTTGTTTGAAACCCCCCGTTTGTGGTAATTTGTTACAGTAGCCCTAGGAAACTGAGACAATATCCCATTTAGTTGCTTTTATGGCACTTGAGTACAGGAAACCTAGTGACCATCTCAGAAGTAATCACTACTCTCTGGCAGCTTGTCTCTTCTCCCCCGCCCATTCCCCTCAGAGAGACATCTTCTCAACCAGCTGTTTTCCATCTTTTCTTTATTCTTTTCCTACAGCAGAAGCTGTTCTTCCCAGTTTAGATGCTATTCTGAACTCAGGGTAACAGCCAATTAAGCAGGTCTTTACTGAAGTCTTGCAGTACACCAGATGCGAAAGGTGCCCAGTAGATCCCAAGTGGCACAAGGAGCAGAAAAAGCACACTTTTCTCAGGCATTTAGTAAGAAAATCCTTTCCTATTTTATGTTTTTTATTTGTACTATCCAGAGCAATATTACACTCCAGGGCAATAATTCTTACATTTCAGAAAACATCAAAAAATAGCTTATCCTTAAGAAAAGGTTGGAGAGCTCACCCTATTCTAAGGCTTGGCCTGAGCCTGTAGATCATAGAGGGTTCCATGATCTTAGGAAGTCACCCAGGACTTCTCATTTACACTTGAAGACCTAACACTATAACAAAGCAAGTATTTCCCCAGATTGCCCAAATACATGAACTGACCCTGTAGTGTGATGTTGAAGTTGCTGGAGTTAAAATGTGTCTTCCTTTCTGGAAATTTAAAAAAATAAATGAAAGAACTAGCCATACCCACATATGGTTCTGGCCTAGTCATTTAACCTCTGTTTGGCCCAGTTTGCTTATTTATGCATTAAACGGAGATTGCGAAAGGACATCTTATGAATTAATTAATTAACAATTGAAAGGGGCTTTAAAAGTGCTATGCAAATGATAAGCATTATTGTAAGGCCCATGGGAACCTGAGACAAAGCAAGGAGCCAAACTCCAAATTGAGGATTATAACCAAGAAGCAAATGTCAGCACTTCGGAATGTGAAAGAACGATTAATATTGGTTATAATGATGTCAGTTTTTTCTAATCCAGACAGAGAGGTGAGAAACTGTTAAATGTGGATTCAGTTTGAAAACCCATACAAGCCCAGATGCTCTGTAAGTGGTTACACTTCAGCAAACGCCTGCACATTAAAACAAAATCAAAAGATCGAAGCAAACTGGAACTGGAGAAGACGCAGGTGCATAAAACAAATGCTGTCAGCATATGTGTGAGCACAAACAATTCATTGTGCCCACATAAGTCATATGATTGGCTCTTGCAGATGTCTACATGTATTTAGTTCAAATATTGCAAAAATAAAACCTCTTGAACCCACCTAATTTTAACATTACACTCGTTAGAGAGATAAAACCTCTCTCAAACCATTAGCCCATGGAAGTTCTCCAGGCAAATCAGCTTAGTTTTCTGTTTTCTATTTCTCAGCAAATGGACTCTTGGCTTTACAGGGGCCTGAAGCAGCCATTGGTCCTTATAATTATAAACAGAATGTGGTAATTCATCCTTTTAAAAAAGTTATTCAAATTAAGCTATTGAGATGTGGCTGTATTGTCTTCTAAAAGAATAAAAAGCTATCTTAATAATAACAACAATAAAAATGAAGAAACAGTTTAAATTTTTTTCCAGTTTAAGCAACTTCTGGCTTCAGTAATTATAGAAGAATGGTTTTGCAGATTGAAAAAGCAGCTGTTAGTGTCCAGGCCTGACTTAACTTTTATTTTCCTGCCTGAATGGCACTTTGAAGCTTCCAGCATCCTGTGGTCTTTGGCTTACCAGGCAAAAGCAGAGTTGTCTAGACTGGCAGCTTCTCATTTCCAAATCATCATGATCTATGGGTAAGCAACAGCAATCATAGATTCAGGACTAGGTAATGAATTTCTAGACCGGGAAAAAAAAAAAAAAGACACTCCAGAAAATCTGTCTTCCAAAATATTTCCTCTGGAAATGAGAACAAATGTGTGATCTTTATATTTCTGTGCTGCCTTTGTTGCTGATAATTCTTGTCCAATTGACTAACCAATTATGGCAAAGAAGCATTCAAGGTTGTCTGGGCAAATAATAATGGTCCTACCATAATACAAACTACTTGAGCTAACACGGTCCTTGACAAAGCCAAGCTGCTTTTTCCACATCTCTGCTGTTGATTACATGATGAAAATGTTAAATGCTTAAAAATTTGGTGAGCCCCATTTATAGGCATTCATTTTGAAAAAGTATTACCATAATGACAGCTGACCTAGGTGGTCTTTGGGCACAGTGACTCAGCTGCATTTATTTGGCTTCCCCAGGACCTTCCTGGGTACCAAAGTTTAGTTTGTAGGATTCTGTTTCCTTAACAACAAAAAAAGTAAGTATGGCAGTTCTCTCTAAAATAAAACAATCTTTTATATTCTTTTCTAGTTCTTTTAAGTGCCTAAAAAGGCAAGAGAAGTGAGACTATCAGAACCTCCTGAAAGGTTAAAATAATTAAGGGAAGTTTCAACAGAAAGGAAAGAAGGTTTTTAAGCCTTGCACTAAATGTAAATTTCTTATATTCCAAAAGAAAAATACCCCAGAAGTTAAATCCTTCATAAAGGCCATCTCAGAAATTCTCAGATCCTAACTTTGGTCCCATGTCCTCACATCTTCAAGAGCAACCTCCTTCTAACCTGCACTCCTCTCTGACTACCTTTTGAGAAACCCCTCTCTACTTATGGTATCTAACTCCTCTGCAGCAGCACAATTCCCAGGTCTGAGATGCTCAGTCTGGAATAAGAACCAGAGGCCTTGAGGATAATAGATCACAATGGCCTGGCACTCTGAAGCAGGCAATTTTCCCTGACCCCTTAGTGGGCCTTACTTAGCCTGCAGCTCTCAATCCCTTGCGGGAGGGAGAGCACACAGGTAAGTGGGTACAGGAGTCAGAATGAGTGCTTTTGGGTGCTGGCAGGAGCAAAACTCCACGTGGGCCCACAGCAGCATCTAGGGGAAGCATCCACAACCCCCAAGCCCCAGAGGGCATGTGTTACAGTGCTCTTTTAGCTTTGCCATCTGCAGACAAGTGTTAAACAGCTCAGTGGGCCTTCTGCCTTCTTGCATGAGGCAGTTGCTCTCCACCAGTGAGGGCGGAGGGTTAGTGTGACAGCCTTTAGCGTCCGAACCCATGGAACTCAAGCTCTTGTTTGACATCCAGGAAAAAATGAGGTTGCACAAATGAACTGAAGGATGGTAAATACAGAGGATTTTGTTGCCAGTGAAAGCGGCTCTCAGCGGGAAGGGGAGCTGAAAGGGGGATGGAGCAGGAAGGTGATCTTGCAAAGCAATACTGTCAAGCCATTCCTCTGAAGTCAAGCTGCTTCTCTCCACACTAAACCACATTCTCTGACGTTCAGCTGCTTCTCCTCTCTCCCCTTCTCTGCTCTCTGCCAGTGGAGCCTGGGGTTTTTGTGGGTATAGGAGCAGGGCAGGGAGGGCCAGGGGTGGTTTTGGAAAAGGCAACATTTGAGCAAGAAAATGGGGATGTAAAGTTCTTGCTTTGGGCCATGGTTCCAGGCTTGAGGGTGGGGCCCTCACCAGGGACCCTGCCCTTTCCTGCCCAGAATTTCTCTGCTAACCCTATCAACTCCATGTCCCAAGGGGCATGTTCTGGTTTTGACACTTAAGTCCTGCAGCGGAACACTAGATGGATATAGGCTCTTGATTTAGTCATCTTTAAGACGTAAGCTGAAGACACACCTATCCCTGTTGTCCAGCATTCTCAGAAAGCTAGAATGATCTAAACCAATGGTAAATAAGAGAAATATTTTCCTAACTCAGTCTTAACTCACAGTAAAAGCAGAACCATATTATTGTTCAAAGCAGTGTAATTTCTTTCCTTTATCTGTCCTTCCATAAGCCTTACCCCCACTTATAAATTGTGTCCATTGAGCTTTCCTGGTATGAGAAATTGCCCCATTAAAAATCAGATATCTCTTTAAAATCTTTAGTCACACGTAGACCCTGATGAATGTTTCCTTTATTCATTCATTCAACAGATATTCATTCACTGCCTACAGGCACCTTGCTAGGCATTCAGAGTACAATGGTGTGTAAAACCCCACACAGCCCCTTGCCTTTATTAGAGCATAATTTATAGGGGCACAATCTATTTTTTTTTTCAGCAAGGGGCATCCTCTTCCCCATCCTATGGGCAGAAAAGATTGAAGACCTTTCTCCTAGTTCTATTTGTTAGAAGTCCACAGAGAAAGCACTCCCTAAATGAGTTACCATTTCATCATTGATTTAGACCAAGTTGCCTTTATCCTGAGTGCTTTTGGTACAGAATTGCTGTAACACAAGGCAATGAAATAGTAAGTCCTCAGAGGGCTTTTCAAACTGTTCTGATTCTATAATGAAATAATCAGAGTGTGAAAGCTCAGAGCTTAGAGATTATCTACCCACCTCCCACCCTCCACACACACATATGCACCCATTTCACAGATGAAATATCCCTCAAGGCTGAGGGAGAAAGGTGTGTCATGTCTAAAGCTAAACAAGTTGTTAGCAGAAGAAGCAGAACAAGCTGGGTCACCTGCCTGCTAGTTCTAGACTCTCTCCACCACATCCTGCCACCTTACAAGGAACATTTGGCCTCTAGAATCTGACTACTAGCTGTTCTGCTGCAGCTGCTAGTCACCACCGGCCAATGAGAGAGTAATTTGATATCCTCTGCATTGCCCTCTTTCTAATTCTACTCACATTCAGAAACAGAATCTAATAAATATGGTACTCACTGTCTCACAACTCCTCCTATGATGGGAACCAGCATTCCTTTTCCAGAGGGAAATGCAAACATGTATACAAGCTGAATGACAGGAAGAAAAATCACTTATATGTCAGCACTGGAGAACATCTACATGTTTCATTAAATTGACAACCAGATTCCTTCTGAAATTACCTGAGAAAAAACTAAGAAGAATAGCAAAAAGACAATGTCAGCAAGTTCTCAGAAAATATATTTTTCTTTATTAGCAGGTGAGGATAGTGACAGATAAACTGTGTCTGTGCCCTGCCGTAAGATATATGTCATCCGAGGTTATAGAAGTTGACACTCTAATTTTTCTCTATGTAACTCTTAATTCATTAACTAAAATTAGAAAACATGGTTTGGTCATCAAATGTTCAAATGTTTACATTCTTTTACAGATTTATACAATTAGTCCCCATATTTTGAAATAGAGAAAGTGTAAATCAGGTACAAACAATACAATCAGCATAAGTGTTCCCCATTTAGGAAATAATTTGCGGAGGAAAAAAAGAATGTTTAGGGTTTGAAAATGTCCTCTAATTCCAATTTTGTGGCTCTAGTTTCATTTTTTCATCTCTGGTTCTTGAATCCTAGTCTTCAGGGGTTAGTGGAGGTTAAAGATCGCTCTACCTACCAGTCTCGGAACATGTGTGTTTTAATACATTTTAAAGTTTTTATTAGGTGCTCTTTTATTACCTTTACGCTGGAATCCCTGGTGGCCACACTCGATTTTTAATAAGGTGGAAATCCTGTACAGTGATTGTTCAGTGGTTGCATTTAACCAGCAGGCCCATTGCTGAGCCAAAAGGTCGGCTGCTAAGCTCACGGAAGAAGCTGGAGACAAAGCAAGCTGGCTCAGCCTCTCCATTTTAAATGAAGGCCCTTTCATTCTGCTGCTCATTCAGAATCAAAAAGGTTTCAAAGCTCATTCACCACCATGAGAGAAGGGGGCATAAAGGAAAGGGTGCATTTTTGCTACTCGATATCAGAAAAACAGAAGCCTGAGCTGAGCACTGGTATCCTTAGATACCAGTCTTATAGTATACTATTATTCAGTGTTGTTGTTATACTTTTGCAATGAATATGAAGTTTTATTCATAAAAATAAACAGGTCACTCAGCCAGGAGGCCAAGAAAACCCAGTAATATGTTTCCTGCTTTAAGGGCACAGTGGGGGCCCCTCTCTGTCCCCACTCTTTATCTTTTTACACGTGGAACTGTCTGGGTTGGGGGGGCAGGCACGGAGTTCAGGAGGCCCTCACAGGGATTCTGAAAAATCCCAGTTCTCAGTATGCCTGCCATCAGAAAGGGAGAAAGGTGGAAATGTTTCCAATAGAGGAAATAATTAGTGAGAGACACAAAACCAGTAAGCTAGAGAGAGGCAGCCGTATTTTGAAGAATTAGGTGTGTGGAGGTGTTGAAGGGGTGAACTTTGGGACAAAATGCCAGTTTTGAGATATAGCTATGTGCATGGGGGTGTATGCTGAAATGCATCCTTCACCTCTGAAAAGGATAGTAACTAACTTAGGGTCTATTTTCTTCCAGCACTATGCTGCTAACATGTCACTAACAACTGTTTCGGAGGAAAACCAGGATGTGGAACATGTTGTGAATGTAGGCTTTGCCACAGGATAAGTGGGAGTACAATGCCTGAAACTGGCCAAGAGGATTTGGAGGGAGCTAAAGAATATAGATGGATACAAACTCAGAGCTTTTTTTTTTTTTTAGGCAGAGTATCACTTTGTCACCCAGGCTGGAATGCAGTGGTGCAATCTCAGCTCACTGCAACCTCTGCCTCCCAGGTTCAAGCGATTCTCCTGCCTCACCCTCCTGAGCAGCTGGAATTATAGGTGTGCGCCACCATGCCCAGCTAATTTTTTGTATTTTTAGTAAAGATGGAGTTTCACTATGTTTGCCAGGCTGGTCTCGAACTCCTGATCTCAGGAGATCTTCTCACCTCGCCCTCCCAAAGTGCTAGGATTACAGACATGAGCCGCCATACTCGGCCAAACTCAGAAGCTTCTTAGCAGGTCTTGTACAAAGTGACAGGGTCCTCCTAAAATCAATGTAGGCTTTAGGGTTAACAGTTTTGGGAACCTAGTTGAGAATCTCACCCCACTGCTGCTCTGTATAGCCATGGGGACGAAAACTCTATCACACACACATATTGAATGAACTGATGCTCACCTAAACCATTACTAGATAAGATACAGGGCAATCTTAACTAAAATTGCACAACCATCTGGTTAACCCAATTGTTGGACTTATCTCATGCTAGGGGTTTAAGGTAGTGTTTGGGCTCCCAAACTTCTACTCACTCTCCTTCCTCTCCATTGCTGTGGCCAATAGAGCAGACATGCCCAAACAGACATCTGAACACGAATCCAAATATTGACCTTATAACAGACTAAGCAACTATCTAAATACACCTCTGCCCAAGGTTTAGGCTTCCTGGGAACAGCTAGATTGGAGAATGTTGTTTGGCTACATATCTCCTACCTCAACTTGAGGACAGACAGACTGATGGGAAAGGGGAAACCTGAGTAATCCCCCTAGTTGTAGGTAGAAAAGCTAGAATAGAAAGTGAAAATCCCTGTCTCCCCTCATCAGTATCATCAATATAGGAAGAGGCTGCTTTGGTGTAGAAAGCAAGGAGGAGGTGGCCCTTTTAACTGATAAATGATGCAGAGCCCACTTTATTTATTCATTCATTTGTTTTTAGAGAGATAGACATGTGTCCATTCTCTATGGGAGGAACATACTCCCATCCTTTTATAATTTTCCAAAAGAAATATCAATCTTTGACCATTTGCATTAGCGATTCATTCACCAAAGGGGAGGAGCAGGGGGGACATTAGAGAAAGTGTCAGGAAGGGTTGATTCCAATACACTTATATTTGGGAAGATATTCCCCTCCCACAAATCACAGCTCAGTGAAATCTGGGGAGGCCAGCAGAGAACAGAAGGATACTTTTAAGGTTTCAATGCAACTGTAGATGCTGTGGGAGATGCCAAAGAAATAGAAAGAGTTCCTACCTTTGTAGATCAGGACACTAAACTTGCATAAGATTCAACAAGAAAAAAAAATAAAACCACAAAATAATAATAAAGTTCAAATTGTATGATATTATCCACTTCCATCAGGTGAACTTCCAAAGATGAAGGGGGAGAAATTGGGAGGAAAAGGGAGGTCACAGAACAGCAATTTTCCCTGCCAGAAAATTGCTCTCTGCCTGTCTTTAGGGAAGCTCCTGCAGTGCGAGGAGCCCAGTCTCAGCTCATGGACCAGCATCTGGGTACTCCTTGGGAGCACCCATTGAGCCCTAAGTTTCCTGAAGCAAAGTGGTGACAGATAATCAAGCAGTCACTAGTTGGGCTGTTCCTGAACTTTGGTTTTCTGTAATCCTGGTACCATTGGTGCCCTAGGCTGGCTTGTCAAACACTCCTGCCATCATTCCACCACTCTCATTTACTCTTTCCCTTCTAAAAGCCTTTTCCAACCAAACAAATGCCTTTTCTGGCCTTGATCATCACCTGACATCTTTTTAACAACTTTGTTGAGGTATAGTTTGCATGCCATAAAATTCACCTGTTTTAAATGTAAAATGTACTGACTTTTAGTAAATTTACTGAGTTGTGTAACCATCACCATAATCAGTATTTAGAACATTTCTAGCTCCCCAATAAGATCCCTCATGCCTGCTTTCACCTAATATCTTAATGATATTGTTTGGCAGATAGCTAAAAGTAAGGCTAAGACACAAAGGGAAGCGGAGGGAGTAGTGAGCCTTAGAAGGAGAAAGAACATCAGAGAGGTGCAGGTGGGAAACGTAGAAGAGATCAAAGGCTTCACATGGCTCACAGGTCTACTGAAGCCTTCAATGATGGAATGTATGCCAGATGTGGCAATCCTTCATCTCCACTCCTCAATGAAAAGCCATGAGAGTGCATGGCCCCACTAAATGCAACATGACTGACAGCAAAGTGTAGACAACCTCTTTTTCAACATGCCCAATATCTAACAATGTCTTGTGTAGAGATGAAACTTAATGTTTGTTGAATTGAACTGAGTTGGAGACATGAAAAGTTGGAAGAGGAAAAATGTCTCCTTATGGACAATTGTCACCCAACATCCTTTCTCACTTCCCAATGCCCCTCCAGTTTCCTTTTTGATAATTACCTCTTTCCATCATGTGTGGTGTTAGAGGGATGATAATTTCTGGGGTGTAGGATCAGATTTTCCTTCTTCCCATCTCAACACATCCAGGGACAAAAAGTGTCATTTTGACACTATAAACCAATGATGCAAGGTCAGAAGGAATGATTAGACATCATCCATGGCCACAGTTGCCCTGGCCCCAGCCAGACTCAACCTGTGTGAAGCAGATGCTATGCCTCCTGCGTCCTGGCCTTCCAGAGGTGCCCTGTTCCCACCTATTCGCAAGCCCAACTGTCCATCCTCCTGCTGATGCTGTGTCCTCCCAGTAATTCCATTTTATTACTTAGAATTGGTTTCTGTTGCTTGCAACTGAGGAATCCTAACCCCTTCATGCCCTTTAAAGGCCATGGCATTGATGAGTGGTTTCTGTTGCTTGCAACTGAGGAATCCTAACCCCTTCATGCCCTTTAAAGGCCATGGCATTGATGAGGTGAGAGGTAACAAGAGTCATGGTGTCACTTCCATAAGAGGCATTTCAGGGGCAAAAATAGGATGACTGAAGAAATTATTTCCTGGCAGGAAAGGAAGAGTAGTCAAAGCTGACCCTAAAGTTTTATATTTCAAATGGGTTTCTATCACACAGGGTTTTTGGTCATTCGAACTTTCACCCAGGTGAACTAAGAAAACTGGTTACACATTTCTCATAAATGGATCAACAGCACAGGCTATTTGAAGACCTAACGTGTGAGGATGAGTAATTTTCACATGCTTTTCACTTCACTGAGAGAACAACCAACATGGCTTGTCGAGCAGTTGGTCTCACTGCTCAACCTCACGCACGTGCCGCCCGCCCGGGCCGGTGATTCAGTCCCCCCAAAGCACTGCTTCCTTCTGAATTGGAGAGCCAAGGTTGTGAGTCAGCCCTGCTCAAAGCCAAGACACTTTGATTCAGTGTTATTTTTTGCCTTACCACACAAGGTTCAAAATGTCCAATCTCTTTTCTTTAATGCCAATGCCCCAATAGCTAGGAGTCACAGTCCAGAGCTGCTTTATTAAAAATGTTCATTTTCAGAAATCATTGATCCTGAAATCATTGTACTCTTCCGAAATAAAAAATAAATAAATAAAAAGAAAGAAAGAAAAATCAATCAAGGAAATAGCAAAATGGTAAGCAGCACAATATGACATGTTAATGCTAAATGCCAGCTTCATGGTTCAATGCCCAATTTATTACGTTGAAAGCACTAGGCAGAAGACAGGCATCAAATGAAATGAGGACTGAATAAATGTGCTACTGCATAAAAACTATTTATGAATTTCCATGCTGTTTGTCATTGAATAAAAGCTATAATCATTTGATAGATATACATTTTGTCAGTGCTACTTTAAACTGATACTTCATCAAATTGCTACAACCCTTTCAGGTGTGAGAATCACACAGCTTCTTTGACGGAAATCGTGACTGAATGCATGAAAGCTGAAAGACCAGCAAAAATTACAGAGCAACAGCCCATTACTAAAGGGCCATGGTATGAGAGACACGTAATGCATTTCACTTGGAAGGGATTTCTGAGTTCACCCCTAAGACCAATCCCTCCACCCAGAGCCGAAGCCCGCCAGTTATAACACACTCCAGATAACATACAATGGTGTCATATCACATACTAATGCTATGGTAATTCTCCTAGTATTTCAAAGACTGGGAATCTGAACCAAGAACAGGAAGAGATTAGTCAAGTTTATTCAGCTCATGCCTGCATCTTCTCATTGCCCTCTTTAGAATGGAAATATGTCATCATAGTTCAGTTTCCTGAGGTCACAAAGATAAGACAGTATCTACTTTGATTTCAAACAGAATCATTTATAGATAAAAGAATGCTCCTCTCTCAAATAAAACAGCTTTTCAAATAGCCTCTCACCACAGTTAGTAATAATTTATGCTTGGTGAACAGGAAAATGTGCTGAATTTATTCATTTTACTGTGCGCCGCCTGTCAAAAGGGCAAGCTGATAAAGAAAGAAGTAGGGGTGGGCAATTTATTGGTATTTGCACATCTGATATAAAAGGTTTCTGTAATTCCTCCTGATTTCAAAAGAAGAAGAAAATTAACTCTAAAGTGGCAAAACAGAAAATTCCTGTTACTGTCAAAGCCACGGTATCTGACATTTTACCACGTGGATAATTCTAGACACTGATTTTTCTTTTGTCCTCCAAAATAAATTTTTGCTCCATTTTTGAACCCTAATCAAAAAATTATGCCACAAGAGACAATCTCTACTTAAGAACCTAGAATCTGGCCCAGCTTCAAGGGCATAGTCCTACTGTGTCGCGTTTTCCTAAACACCTCTAACAGCTGGATGGCTGTTCATCCCCCTCCTCTGCCAATCCAGTCATTTGCTTTAACCAGGACACGTCTATTTTCAATCCTAATTATTTCTGAATTGAAACTTTATTTTCTTCAATGGTTTCAGGATGCGTTTTAGAGTGTTTTGGGTTTTGAAACTTCACTTTGAAATGGGATATGGTTTTTACGTCCTTTTCTTATGCTTTCTCTCCTGAGGAGTTGTTGAAACTTCTTACATTTAAATTCCTTAGGGGTCACCTGTAGTTTAGTGCCTCATGTAGCAGACAGGGTATCAGGTACAGCTGGAAATTTGGGGCATTAACTTGAACTGAAGCTCAGATAACCAGAAGTCTTAACTCATATGCCACTCTCTTCTTTCCATCATAGCAGATAATAAAGTCTTTATCATAAATTAAAAGTATAGCACGAAGATTGGGGCATTTTGAAGAGAAGAAAGTTGTCTGAAGTTCAGAATTTAGCAAGTTCATTTTACAGACTTCATGCATGGTTTTTTTTTTTTTTTAATAGCACATCACAAAATTCTAGCTGAAAGCCATGAGATAATATAGCTTAATGAAACTAAGGTTCATTTATAAAAATTATAATTTAATCATAAAAATACTACATTTTAGATACAAAAGCTTCTTTCTGAGCTCACATCTCCCATTTATGTCTGAAAGAGCACAGGCAATGCCACCCACTGAGCATTCTTGGTGGTAACTGGTTCTAAACCTCAAATTTCAAAATAATCACACTCAGACACACCACAACCACATCCTGGATCATCAGAAGCCAAGAAAATCCAGTGATGAAAGTTTTTCTTAATCCCACAGGCATCTATGGTGTGGGGAAGAGGACTGTGTTGCTATAGCTACTGATCCCCTGGTTTTTGGTTTCTTTAACCTTTCCTCCCCTTGGGCCGTATCTCCAAATACTGCTGCAGTAGCCTGTGGAGGCTGTGGGGAGAGCAGATCCACCTCTGAGTTCAAGAGAAAGACATTCTCCAGGAAGCACTCCTCTCCTCACATTTGGCGACAGTTACAAAGCAGAATTGTCTCCTCTTTAAGTGGCAGTTGTGAAGCCCAGAGGCAGTGTGGGATGCTGAATGAAATAACAGTTTCCAAAGTACCATCTGATCAAGCCTTCCCATATTCTCCTGAGATTCCTTTCACTACCACTCAAAGACTTGGGGTCTGGAGATTTGTTTTTGTGTGTTTGGTTATTTACCATTAGATGGTAACCTAGGGATGGGGCCTGGCTATATTTCCACTCCTTGTTCTTGCTCTTGCATAAGTCATGGAAATTCTCACCCTAAAAACTTCTTTTGACTATAACCTTGACTTCATTGCGAGGCATTTAGAAAAAGGCGTGGCCTATCCAAGTAAAGGGCGGGTACTCAGCTTACCCACCAGCTACAACTTGTCACAAATTGACACTTAACCTGGCTCTCTATCCATCTCCATTGTTTTTTACACTCACTGAGGAAGCATCGTATACCAGAAAGTCTAGGCTTTGGATCAAACACATTTGGATGTCAATTCCAGCTCCTAGATCCAAACATATTTGGATTTGAATTCCTTGAGTAAATTACCCCCATCTTTAAATCTGTTTCCTCAATTAGAAAGGGCTGTTAGGAAGAGGCAATGCAAAATGAGCACTTAGTGTGCTGTGCCAGGCACATACTAAGCATGTAAAGGATGTTAGCTATTATTATTGTAATTTACTTCATAGGGATGCTGTGCGGTATTAAATGAGATGACATCTGTGGAAGGCCAGGCCCATTTGGAAGAGCTCAAAAAACACCAGTTCCTTTCCTCTTAGTAACAATTAAGTTTTTCCAAATCTGCTTAGGTTTCAGGTGAAGACTTTGGATTTGAATCCATGGTGCTTGCCTGTGGCCACCTAATAATACACACCTCTCCCTGTGCCTGCAGCCCCATAGGGAGAGCATCCTAAACACCTTTATGACATATTTCCCCCTCCCCACCTCAAGTCCAGTTCTTTTGGGCCTTCTGCACCTCACTGTCTGGCCCTCTCTACGAATACTGAAATGTTTTCCCAATGTCTTCCCTCCTTCTGATTTCTAGGTTGGATCATAAACCTTGCCTTTAACCGCCCACTCCTCTTTCCTCCTCTACTGCTCTGTTCTCCCATCCATCCCGGAGGTGCTCATTACCCAAGCACCATTTACAATGACAAAGCAAATGCACTGCGTTTAGATTGATTTTTTCTTAGTCAAACTGGGGTACATTTGTAATACAGAAAAGGATTGGTGTGTTTTATCATAAGGAATTAACGCTATTATCTCACAAATCTGATCGATGTGAGCAGCCAAAATAAATCTGTTGAGTAATTTCTTCCCTCACTAACTAGTTCTTTTGCCTGAATCTTCCAGTTAATAGTTTTGTCTGGTAAATTCTCAAATGGCATATATTATATTCATCCCAGCACTTGCGTTCTGTTTTGGATATGATTTTGAAAGAAGACATCTTAGAGAGTAAATTCTTGAGGAAAGGACATAAATAGATAAATACCAGATATAAACAGATAAACATGAATAAAAATCCATATTTCAGAAACATTATAAAAAACAGCAATAATAATAATAATATAATGACTGTAATTTTTCAAACATCCTCAGACCACAAAGGTAATGCAGAGGGAAAATAGGCGTATTTGTTTTCCTCTTGCCTTATGGCTGAAAGAGCAAAGCATGCATGATTTTTATGACCTGGCTAGTGATGTGTCCCTTCGGGGAGCTATTAACTCTATCCTTGTAGATGGTGCCTGATCCCTTTCAAAATTAGAAATTGCTTAAAACCAGAAAAAAAAAAAAGCATTTCATTCCTAAATAGGCCATTAGTGATATTGGATAGTTTGTTATGCTGTAATGCAATATCGAAATTCCTAGAGGCAATGGATTTTCAGTAGTGAATTAAAAAGACCAAACCAAACCAAGTATTTGAGGAATGAGTGAAAAGAATCTTGGGTAGCTAACTCTTTTATAGGTTGTGTGTCAGCAAGTGACCTTTTGAAAATAAAATTATTAACTCTCCCCAGAGAACTAAATGCAAATTGAGCCCAGCTGGATTGTGTGGTAGGTATGAAAACATATCTATTTTGATGCAGGGGAGAAGAGGGTGGGCATAGATGCAATGAAATGTCAGAATAATGACCACTGCCCTCAACAGAAAGTAAGTGGACTAAAAATAGCAACATACAGTTTTGGTTCTTAAAAATTATCAGCAAAGATGCAAAGGGTAATGACAGCAGATGTGTACAGCAGGGTTTTAACCTGAATATGTGCCTGGACAGGCTGTGCTGCCTCACTGCACAGCTAATACAACCTTTGACAACCTTTTCCCAGGAATGCAGAAGTCCAAGAATAATGCACATAAACTAAATAGCATCATTTCATAGCTTAAGTTAAAGGGAAGCTAATTTACTGGCTGCATGTTACAACAAATAAAATGAATTTCATTGCCTCCATGCCTCTACCTATCATCAGGCTTAATGTAAATACCCCTTTGAAGGACTATAGCTATCAGATGTGACATCAGAGTGATTCACCAACAGCTCTAATTACATAAGTACAAAACTATATTGTGCTTACAGGCTTGCAAATACTAATTTCTCATCATTTGTATCCAAAAACCCTGGTAAATTCCCTTTTCCTGAATATAGTATCTAAATTTTAAATGTGTAGGAAAAGTCACTATTCTACTAAGTGTATCTTTCAATAGATACTTAATTTCCTTTCTGAAGTTACTGTAATTATTTCAGGAACTGAGCCTTTTTGTCCTAGAATTTGTGTTCTCATCAGGACAGACAAGCTCTCCAAGGACATGCTGATATTTCTCCTGGCTAACCTCTGGGGATATTATCGATGCATGGTACAGTGAGTTAATATTTTACCAAATGTTAAAAAAAAATAGAAGAATACAATTTGAGGAGGCGGGATTGTAAAGAATCATATTCAGGTTAAAATATTACATTCACAGGAATTTTAAAATGTTTTAATCAATATAGATGATTTCAACACAGTACATAAATCAAAGCCCTCCTATTTATTCCTCAGCCTGATTGATAGGGTTTTTCCATCAAAATTGCCTATTCCATCCCAAATATGGATAATATATAATTAAAAGTTGAAATCAGGTCCCTTGAGTTTCTTGAGATTGGATAAATGTCTCCAAACATCAACAAACAGGCCTTAAAGTAAGGCAGTAATCTATAAACCATCCTGATGACTTGTCAATAGGAGGAGGAAGACAGGATGAGACTGTAAACTCAGCAACCTTTTCCTGACCTTAACCCTCCCCCAACCTCTGAAAAGTAATGAGGACTGTTCCTTGGGCCTTTGTTTGAGGAAGCTGATAATAAGAATTGGGAGCTCCTGTGTTTCCACAGAGGCTTAAAGTATCCACAACCCCTTCAGTTCAAAATTGCTTTATACTTGGTGACCTGAGGTTCAAGTAGGTAAGTTTTGCTACATTCAAGAATGCAGAAATAATTCACCCTATCACTGCACTAAGCAAGACAACCAACCAGGGCTGGTGTGGCCCACGAAAGGCCTAGGGAGACAGGCAACCGAGGATGTATTTCAAGGGGGCAGGTGGACTGGGGAACAGGAACTGTGTGAATAATTTTCGGAGACTCTGAGATTTTACCTGCCACCAAAAGGAGAAAAAAGCACCAGATGTAGAGTTAGTAAACCAAACTTCTAGTCAGCTCTGCCATTAATTTATTTTGTGATCTTGGACAAGTTTCTCAATTTCTCTGGGCCTCAGTTTTCCCATCTAAAGACTGCCTGAAACAATGTCTAAGTTACTGTCATCTCTCAAAAGTCTGCAGTTTTGCGACTGTTACTTATTCCTCAGAGATATAAGAAAACTGATGTCAACTATAATCATACAAGTGGAAGAAGAAAGAAGACAAATTCAGTTTTCTCAGCCTTGCTTATAACACTGCAGCACAGCACTCGAACCGTCAGTGAGAGGCAATGGAACGAATCAAGATCCTTAGACTAATTACATGTGGAAGACCTCTGTGTGTCACCATGGAGACCAAAGAGAAGGTGGCCCTGGTAAAGGTCAAAGACTTGAAAAGTAGACATGGCATTATGAGAGATTCCTATTCCTCAACCAGATTCATCCCCAGGGCAGTGAGACCCTAATTATTTTCTAAAACAGTGTCTCCAAGTAGGGTGCGTGCTTCAGAATCACCTGGTCAGTTACTCATACAGATTCCTCGAACTCACCCATGCCCAAACAGTATCAGAATTTCTGGGAAAAGGACTAGGAAATTTGCATTTCTAAGAAATTCCCCTAGTGTCTGTAGAATAGCACTTGAGAACTACTGGTCTAACAAATGGAGAGGAAGAAGTTGGAAGAAAAATAATGAAATGCCCAGCATGTGGGCTCACAGAATGCCTCTGGAAGTGAAGGAGTCACTGATAACAGTGGTTGCCTTCAAGGGAGTCTGAGGTACATAGAAGAAAAACTTGCTTTCACTATAAATGTGTTAATTCTGTTAACATTTTTACAATGAGCAAGAATTACATAAATATTTCTAATCCTAAAAAAGATTTTAAGTGAAAATTAAATGTGGGTACAACTTCTCAGATTTGAAAAAAAATGGGCACTCTTTTTAAAGTTAAAGGATAAGGTGACAACAGTTTAAAATTTCCTCCTTTTATTTTTAAATCAAATAACCTGACTTGGAAAGGGTAAGCAAAATGCAGCCTTAGTTTTGTATTTTATCAAATGAAAGTTGGCAAGGAAGAGTGTCAGGAAGGATACTTAACAAAGATATCTCCCCTCAATTCAGCTAATTTCTGGTTTATATCCTAGAATTAGTGCCTGTCACTCACTGTACTATTTTTTTGTTTCCTGGATGATTAGCAGTTCTTGCTATGCAGAGACCATAATGTATGTCCCTTCCTGTTTCTCAAAGTCCCTTTCATGGTATACAGGACATGGTACTTGCTCAGTAAAATTCTTATGAAATATTTTCTTTTCCGTAACATCAAATTAAACATATTTTTAACTCCAAGGTAAGCTATAAGCTGTGATTTCCAACAATTGTAAAAGAGGATGATGCCTGAAGAGACCAAGGAGAGAGAGATCAGGATCAGAGGCCCAAATGAAACCACCTTTGCAAAAATTATAACTGAGACAATTATGATGGTGAAAGAGATCTGACCTAACCGACTCCATCTTGCTTTTAACCTCCAAACTGTTCTTGTTTATTCCTAGCCTCCCGAGTAGCTGGGATCACAGGCACGCACCACCACGCCTGGTTAATTTTTGTATTTTTAGTAGAGACAGTGTTTCACCCTATTGGCCAGGCTGATCTTGAACTCCTGACCTCGTGGTCCACCCGCCTTAGCCTCCCAAAGTGCTAGGATTATAGACATAAGCCACTGCACCCGGCCATAACTTTGAAACAAAGATAACAGCCCTTTCTGAAATAAATCCCCTTCTAGACAGGGAACCAGACTGCCTTTGCAGGACTAACAAATTAGCCACGAGATTAGAAATTATACTTTAGGAGTCAAGCAGCTGAAAGCTGCAAGATTATGAACCTCCTCAAATTGCTCCTGGGGATAACATCACTATTGTAAAACCTAGGATCAGTGCTTGAGATATTTTGCAGACTCTGAACTTGATGGATCAGCTGCCACCACCCAGATCAATAAACTGGCTCATCTGGTCTTCTGGCCCCCACCCAGCAACTGACTCAGCACTAGAGGACGGCTTCGACTCCCTGTGATTTAACTTCCCACCCGACCAGTCAGCACCCCCCACTTTCGGATCCCCTTCCCACCAAATCATCCTTAAAAACATCAACCCCCAAGTTTTAGGGGAGACTGATTTGAATAATAATAAAACTCCAGCCTCCCATAAAGCCAGCTCTGTGTGAATTAAACTCTTTCTCTATTGCAATTCACCTGTCTAAAGAAATTGGCTCTGTCTGGGCAGTGGGCAAGGAAAACCTGTTGAGCGGTTACACCAGGACCATTTTCATGTCTGCTCAGGGGTAAGGCAGTTTGCTTAAGAAAACCCCAGGACCAAGAGGCCTATGGCTGAGAGCTATCAGTGGAGGAGACACAGAGGCCTTCTGCCAAGGCAATTGTTTTATATGAAGCACCATGAGCTTACCTGGAATTCACTGGAAAGTGTCCCACCTCACCATCTGAGACAAAGAGAACCAAAGACACAGCATGTGCTATGCCCGCTGTGGGAAGGGGTGGGATGAGCTATGCCTGGTGTGAGAGTGAGAACTGCACCATCAGGTCCACAACCAGGGCTCCCCACACTCTGCTGTTAAGTACCTATTGGAGAGGTCAGCTTGCCCTGCTCCTGCCTAAGACAGGCAGAGACAGCTGGGAGTGATATGGGAGGAGAGGGCAGTTACCCAGCAAAGGCCCCACCCTCAAGCTTCGAAACCCACAGCCTTAAATGGGAACAGGCATTCCTATTTTTGTGCCCAAATGTTGCCTTTTGGCCCACCGTGCCCCCTCTATCTTGTACTCATATAAACCCCAACCTCATGCTCTACAAGCAGGAGAACAGAGTAACAGCGCAGTGTGGCAGAGAAGGAGAGAAGAGAAGGAGCGTCTGAACATTAAGAGAAGTTTGGCTGGGGATGGTCGGAGAGGAGACAGGCCATGGGGTGGCCAAACTCCAGGGGAAGATCATCTTCCCACTCCATCCCCTTTCCAGCTTCACATCCATCCCACTGAGGGCCACCTCCATCCAGCAATAAAATCCCCTGCATTTACCATCCTTCAATTTGTCAGTGTGACCTGATTCTTCCTGGACACCAGACGAGAACCCGGGTAATGAGCAGGCACTGAACTGGTTAACACTTAAGCCATCTGTGGATGGCAGAGCTAAAAGAGTACTGTAACACACCCACTGGGGGTTTGGGAGTCACAGGCACCCACCCCTAGACACTACCATGGGGCCGGAGCCCAAAAGCACTCGCCCTGGCTCCTGCACCTGCCTGTCTGCATGCTCCCCCTCCCATAAAGGGTTGAGCACATGGCAGCTGAACAGATAAGCCACACCCTGTTAGGGAAATTAGGTAACTCTCCCATTTCAGGAGCATGCTATGGGTACCTACCAATTATCTAATGGGAAGCAAAGGTTGCTTCAGTTAGTCAACAGCACTGAGATGAGTCATGTGCAGTGAGCAGCAGGAAACCATTTGATGCAAGATGGGCATCTAGGCATGACAAATGATGAAAGAAAAGTGGCAAAGCAAACTTGGTGGCTAACCAAACCCAAAATTCAGAATCCCTCTTTTATGGTACAGAATTGTGAGTTGTGTCTGGCAACTGGGAAGCAGCTGCCCAATCAAGGACTACTTTCCTAACCCTCCTGCATCTAGAGACAATATAATATGAACAGAAATGATGTGTGTTATTTCCAGTCAAAGGCTTTTAAGCAATTCTTGTACCATCACTCCCTCTTTCCCATCCACCAGTTGGATGCAGAAGATGCCAACCCCTAGCTGTTGACAGAGCCACAGGATGGGGAAAGCCTGAGCCAGAATCATTTCATAAAAGAGACATCCAACAAGGAACCTCTGCTTTGGACTGCTACCTTAGCAATAAATAAACTTCTGTTGCATTTGAGATGGTATACATTGTGGGATATATTAATATTTGTAACAACAGCTATCATTACTCTAACTCACGTATTTGGCTAGGCCAAAGGTAAGTGCTGTATTTCCTGGAACTCAGGAACTGTGTCTAAATAAGGCCCAGTCCAAGATCTAATTGGCAGGAGGCTAGAGCCACCCTACTCTGACTAGGTGTTTGCAATGGACAGAAGACTGTTGTATAAATTTGCGTGGCTTGAATGAAAAGTATTCCTTCTTGGATGTTCATCTCTCCAGGACACACTAAAGACAATGCCCAGAGGAGATATATGTTCTCTCCATTTCTTTCTCCATTATATGCCTCTTAGAGAGGGCCCTGTTTCCAAAGCCTGGAACACTACCTGATAGAAAATGGTTTAAGACCTGATGAGTTTCCTTTTGCAAAAAGCATCTCTACAACAGAATAAGTCCAGAGAATCCAGCCACAACCCAAGCAGAGCCTACAGATTCCCCTGAGAATGCTGAGTGACTTGTTTTCATGCAATAAAAACAACTCTTGAGGATCTTAATAGAAAATTACAATTTATCAACTACACACACACGTCCATGTGCACACACACACATGAAAATATTTGCCCTTTGAATCCCAGACTCGGGTTATATCTGTAAGAGACGCAGTGGCTCATGTCTGTAATCTCAGCACTTTGGGAGGCCCAGTTAGGCGAATCACCTGAGGTCAGGAGTTCAAGACCAGCCTGGCCAACATGGTGAAACTCTGTCTCTTCTAATACAAAAATTAGCCAGGCATGATGACAGGTGCCTGTAATCCCAGCCACTCAGGAGGCGGAGGCAGGAGAATCGCTTGAACCTGGGAGGTGGAGGTTGCAGTGAGCCGAGATCACGCCACTGCACTCCAGCCTGGCGACAGAGCGAGACTCCATTCCCCCTCCCCCCACCGAAAAAACGAGACAAAGTCTCACATTTGGGGCATTCAGGTGGTTCAAAAATAAATAAGACATAGTCCCCAATCATCAGGAATGCACAGAATATAACTCTTAGTGTTACAAAAGAGAAGGATGCAGAATGTGCTATAGGAGCAAGAGAGGGGGAAGGGATAATTCCACATGGGGCACCCAGGAAGTTTTCTGGCGGAGGTGGGGGTATAGAATGAATGCCACGTGTGTAGAAGGAGTACCGAGAACAGCAGGCAGAGGTAATAGCTCCAGCACAGGCCCTGGGACAGGAGAAGACAGAAAACTTACACTGGATCCTCTTGCTTGCAAAAGCATTTAGTGCCATAAACTCAAGGCAAGGGAGTAGTACACTCTTAGTAACAAAGTTTCTTAACTTTTTCCTTCCAAAAAGATAAAAATGCAGTTTTTAAGCAGTAAACCTGCCACTAAGCACTGTCTGGAACAATGGGTAGATGAAGGGAAGAGCACATTCTGAGGAAATAGAGAATCAGGATATAGGTGAGCCCAATCCACAATTTGCCAAGATTATATGATGCTCAAGTTTCCAATGAAAGCTAAGAAGATACTGAGTGAGGAGACAGAAATGAAGGTTGGGCTGAGTGTGGTGACTCATGCTTGTAATCCCAGCATTATGGGAGGCTGATGCAGGAGGACTGCTTGAGGCCAGGAATTTAAGACCAGCCTGGGCAACATAGCAAGATCCTGTCTCTAAAAAAAATTTAAACACTTAACAACGAAGGCTGGAAAATTCAAATAGCTTTTGGGTAAATGACCTATGAAACTGGGTGGGGCCATATCTCGGAGGTGCTAGACACCCAGTAGGCATTCAATAAATGTTTGTTGAATGAATGGCCCCTAAATACACATATACTTTGCCATGATAACCTGTGTCAGAAACACTCTTCAAAATTCATCAGTTGCCCTAATGCAGTGACTCATCCTCTATCCTTCCCACCCACATGCAATCAGAGCCAAGAAACTTCCTAGGGCTAAGCTAGAAAATATGTATAGATATAAAAAAATTAATATTTAAAAGACTATGCAAGCCTGGAGTCTCATGCATACCAAGCAATGCTCTCCATTCAAGCTCCAGCTCTGTCTGTCTTGCTTTCTCAGTCCCAGAAAGGAGTGGGAAGGCACAGCGATCTAGATAGCTATACACCTTTTCATAAGGACAATTTTAAAGTGCCTAACATAGTGAGAACTATAAAATCAGTCTCCAAGTGTACATCTTTAAAGGTCTATATGCATAAATTAGTTTTGCATAGCACTGCAGAGCTCTAATTATTTTTTAATTTATACAAATACATGCAATTAAAGTGCAATTACAATGCAATTAAAATGCCAGTATAATTTAAATGCAGAAAGAAGAAAATTTATAAATCTACTCATGAATCCCCTTGATTTCTTTTTTGAGCTCAATTAATGCCACTTATGATTTACAAATTGTGAAAAATCTTATTTCGGTTAGTAAGGCCACCCCATCAATCCATGTACCTTAGGATGTGAAGTCTCATCTAGACCCACAGGGTGTATCTTTATCATGAATATTGGACCAGAATTGGCCAAAACAGAGTTGCCTGACAAAGAGGTAGCCAAAAGAAGGAGGGTAATTTAGAGTCCGTGCCTTCCAGAAAAGTAAAGAATGTATGCAAAATTCAGGACTTGCATGCAAAATTCAGGCCTTCTTAAATGTTGGCAGAATATATTTACATATTTTCCTAACAAGAGTTACAGCCCTCTTTACCCTAATTTCTCTGTGAATGAAGATACTCAGTAAATAGAGACTGATCTGAGGTGCCAGTAGTATATCACAGACTTTTGAAAACTGAAGATGATTTCTGCTACAGGGCCCCCCCTTGTTTTTTCAGCTTTTTATAAATAAAAGCTTTCATTCGGAAGTGGCAGGGGAAGAAAAGCAGCACGCAATCCAGTAATACGCTAGAAACTCAAACCTAAAAGGCTGGCTCACATTAAATTATGTTTCGTACAACAAACATTTATTGAGCACTTCCAGGATCTTGGTATAAAAAATAGCCTGAGGCTCTAGTCTTCTGGGAGGACATGGTTTGTAGGAGAAAACAGATATGTAAAAATGTTCATTGCTATACAATGGGATAAAAGCTACAGTGGCCACGTGCATTTCGGGGGCAAAAGGAAATGGCCAATAACAAAGAGTTCTTCAGGAAGGAGAACATGTCTGAATTGGGGGCAGATTGAACAATGGTTTTTATCCCCTAAGGGACTTGTGATGGTTAACACCGAATGTCAACTTCATTGGCTTGAAGGATACAAAGTATTGATCCTGGGTATGTCTGTGAGGGTGTTGCCAAAGCAGATTAACACTGAAGTCAGGGGGCTGGGGAAGGCCCTCCCACCCTTAATCTGGTGGGCACCATCTAATCAGCTGCCAGCAAATATAAAGCAGGCAGAAAAACGTGAAAAGGTGAGACTGGCCTAGCCTCCCAGCCTATGTCTTTCTCCCAAGCTGGATGCTTCCTGCCGTCAAACATCGGACCCCAAGTTCTTCAGTTTTGAGATTCAGACTGGCTCTCCTTGCTCCTCCAGCTTGCAGACAGCCTATTGTGGGACCTTGTGATCATTTAAGTTAATACTTAATAAACCCCTATATATACATTATATAACCCCATATATATATTATACTAAACCCCATATTATATATATGTTATTTATATATTTATATTTTATATATATATCCTAGTAGTTCTATCCCTCTGAGGAACCCTGACAAATACAGGACTTTTTCTGTTATCTCAGTGACTGGGGCACAACTGGCATTTAGTAGGCAGAGGTCAAGGAAGCTAATCATCCTTACCCAGGGTCAGTGCTCCACACAAAGAGTTGTCCTGTTTCCCACATGACTTTTAAATGTCAAGTATCATGCCAGGCATTTAGGAGGTAAGACACCTGTTTATAATTACCTGAGCCTAGGGGCTAATTCGGTTTTACGTATAAACCACAAAGAATATGTTATGTTTTCTTAGGTTTTTGGCACAATTCTAATACCTAGGAATATTTTTGAATTTTCCAGGAATGCAACTACTTAGTAAAATAAGGGAAAATTGCCTTTTATTTTGTTCAGAACATTACATTATTTCATAAATATTTCAATGTATATTTATGCTTTGATTTTTCAATATAGGGCAAAAAGATTTTTTTCCTCAGCGTGTGTCTTCTGATAGGAGTCATACAATGTATTTCTTACATAAATATCAAAACATGTCTACAGTTTCCAGCTTCCACTTCTTGAAACTAGAGTGGGGCCAGAAAGACAATCTCGAATTAATATGAACCCTAAATGCCAAGTTTGTCCTCCGGGTTTTTAGAATGGTCTCCTTGTGCACATTGATGAGAGTTTCTTTAGGATACAAATGGCTGTTCATTGCACAGTTCCAAGGTTTGTGCAATGCAGTGACCCAAGTAAGTATGTACAAGTGGAATTGCTGGATCATAGGGTCTGCACAAGTCCAAATAGTTCTTCAAAGTAGGCATGCTTTTTACGGTCCCACCAGCAATGTTCCTACAACCTCACTAACACTTGGAGTTATTCAACTTTTTAATTTTGATAATCTTTGTAGTAACAGAATGGTATCTTGTTGTTGTTTTAACTTAAATTGATCAGATAATTAGGAAGGTTGGACATTTCTTAGGTGTTTATTGGTCAGTCAGGTTTCACTTGCTGTGAATGATGTGTTTATATTTTTTCTCCATGTTTCTCGTAGTTATTTTCTGTCTACTTATTGAGTTAAATGTGGTCTTAATCTTTACGTGTATCGCAGATACATTCTCCTAGACAGTATGTTGACTTCTCTCTCTCTCTCTCTTTTTTTAGACATTTTGATGTAACTAATTTTAACTATCTTTTCTTTTTTGGCTTGTATTTTTTGTGTCTCATTCAAGAAACTCTTTTCTATGAATCTCCCTTTCTACATGTTTTTCTTAACATGTTTAATATTTGCTTTTCTCATTTCGGTCTTTAATCCATCTGTGTGTGCATTCATGTGTGCGCATAAGTGTGCACACATGTATGTGGTATATAAAATTTTTTTCATGTAGACATTCAGTTGTCTCAGCACCATTGTTTCAAAAATTAATATTTTCTTATTTATTTGTAATGCTGCTGGTGTCAACTATCAAACCCCCATATATACTTGATTCTGTTTCTAGGTCGAATGGTCTAATTTGTCTATCAGTACATCAATACCACTCCTTCCATTACTAGAGCTTTATAATAAATATTGCTAGCAGTAAGATTACTCCCCCTACTTATTCTTCTTCTTCAAAATTACCTTAACTGTCTTTGTCCATTTGCCCTCTGTGTAAGTTTCTGAGTCAGATTATCAAGTTCCCTGAAAAATCCTGCTTAAATTTTGACTTTATTCATATTGAATACAAATGTTAATTAGAGAATAATTTATACCAAATCTATTCATGCAGAAACATACGAACCGTTGTTTCTGGATGCAGAAACAATGGATCCCATGCAGAAACAAGGGATACCATCCATTTGTATCCCTTTTCTTTTAATGAAATTTATTATTTTCTTTCTAAAAGTTTTACACACAACTTTTGTTGGATTTATTCTTAGGTAACTTAGAAAGTTTCTTGCTATTATAAATAATATATTTTTGAAATTATATTTTCTAATTATTCCCTGCTGGGATTAAAGGGACGACTTTGGATGTTTTGATACTGTTGATAAAGCAAGCAGTATTGCTTGCCTTATTGATAAATTCTAATGGTTTGTCAAGTCTTGTATTTTCGGTTTAGACAGTCATAATTTGCTAGTGATGACATATGCCAATCAATCTTTTCTCTTATTGCACTAAGACTTCTAATACAATGCTTAATATGAGCAAGAATAGAAAGTATTTTTGTCTTGTTCTTACCTGGAATTCTTCTCTGATAGGTATAATGTTCACTATATATTTTTGTTAAATACTTTTATCAGATTAAAGAAGTTTTATTCTATTCAAAAAATTGCTAAGAGACTTTACCAATTCAATTGAATTTGATTCAATTTGATTTGTTGTATACACCCAACATCATAAAAAGAGGGGTAAGCTCCCCAACTATTTTTTGAGATTAATAAAATTTTGATAGCAAAATTAGAGGGGTATGTGAATAAAACATATAGGTTATTCTCACTTTTGAATAGAGATGAGTATAAAATATATAACAATGATCAAATATGATTATCTCATGATATAGGAATATTTAATATATACAAATTACTACAACATTAAGGGAGAACAACCATTTAGTGCCTTGATATTTGCAAAAAAACTTCCTTTTTTTCCCTTTCCTAATTTCTGTCAAATTAGTTACTTGTTTTATTATTTGTATTGGTTTGAAAACTATACCATCTGTTGCTATTTTGAATGATTATATTTAAATTCCTTGACATATATTGGACTTAACAAATTATAAAATTAATCAATATTCCTTAACTTCTCCCAAACATAGCAAGCAACTTGGAAATTTTTTTATTTTTAATTTTTTAAATTTATTTATTTATTTATTTATTTATTTTGAGATGGAGTCTAGCTGTTGCCCAGGCTGGAGTGCAAGTGGCGTGATCTTGGCTCACTGCAGCCTCCATCTCCCAGATTCAAGAGATTCCCCTGCCTCAGCCTCCTGAATAGTTGGGACTACAGGCATGCACAACCGTGCCCAGCTAATTTTTGGTAGAGATGGGGTTTCACCATGTTGACTGGGCTGGTGCCAGACTCCTGACCTCAAGTGATCCTCCCACCTCAGTCTCCCAAAGTGCTAGATTTTAGGTGTGAGCCACTGTGCCCAGCTTATTTTATTTATTTATTTATTTATTTATTTATTTATTTTAGACAGGATCTCACTCTCTCACCTAGGTTGGAGTGCAGTGGCACAGTCATGGCTCACCACAGCCTCGACCTCCCAGGCTCAGGTGATCCTCCCACTTCAGCTTCCTGAGTAGCTGGGACTACAGGTGCATTTTTTTTTTGTAGAGATGGAGTTTTGCCAGGTTGCCCAGGCTGGTCGCAAACTCCTGGGCTCAAGTGATTTGCCTGTCTCAGTCTCCCAAAGTGCTAGGATTACAGGCATGGACCACTGCACCTGGCCTAACTTGAAACAGTTTAACTCTCATATCTTCTTCAGTCTTACATGTTTTTGTCCAGTATTTAGATTCTATCTTGCTATTTAAACTCCCTCCACAATTTATCTTCAACACCATTATTGTTTTATACTGTCTAAGTTTGTTTACATGTATTCATATTTTAGTAATTTATTGGGTCACCAATTTTTTTTATTTCCTGCTTCTTCCTTCGAGTTGAGTTTCCCTCTTGCTGAAGTATAATTCTCTGTAAGTTCCTGTGGGGAAGCTCTGTGAATGCTAGACTAACCCCATCTTGTTTTTCTAAAAATGTCTGTGTCCTCACCCTTGAATGATAATGTAGCCTTGTAATTCTAGATCACAAATATCTTCTTTCATTATTTCGTATATCATTCTACTGGCTTCAGGCTTCAAGTATTTATACTGAAAAGTCTGCCATTCATTTGATGGTCTATTCCTTTTGTAAGCTGACTTTTCTCTTTAGTTGCTTATAAAATCTCCTGTTTTCTTTTTGTTTAGTTTCATTATAACGTGTCTGCTTGTGGATTTATTTCTATATTATTTATTCTGTCTTGTATTCATCGTGCTTCCAACTCATGTTCTTCATATAAGAAATAGGATAAATTGCTATAAATTTTGGAAGATCCTCAGCCACTGTATCTTTAAGGATTGCCTCTTCATTACTCTCCCTCTTTTCTCTTTCTGGAACTCTTACTACATCTATCTTAGACCTTCTAATTTTATCTTCAATATTTCTAAATTTCTC
>NW_012102787.1:3314872-3338051 GCF_000951045.1 Mandrillus leucophaeus
GCTAACTTATGTAATTTAATTTAACTTCTTGGCCAGTGTCCTTTGAGAATGACAAGTAACTATGTGACACTTCATTCAGTGCTATAAACTTACAGTCAACTTTTAAAAGAAACTCTGTGTATGTTCCAAGGAAATGCTTGAACATTGTATTGTACCAGAATTCCTGAAGTCTCCATGTAAAACAGCTGGGGTTCTTTCTCAAAAACTTCTCCAAACAACAATACAACAGGATGAGATTTAGCACTTGGAGCTTCAATCATTTTTCAAATTGCAGAGCTCGTTTGGACACAGCAGAGGTCAAACTCTCCACTGTCATTATCTCATTGCAGGCAAACCAATAGTCTTGGGTCTCTACTATGTCTTTATCAACTAAAGTCTTAGCATCACAATGATGCATGGTATAACACATTGTGATACACACACGATGTGTATCAATGATACACAGTGATACATAGTACAACCTGTGTGACCACGAATCTCTTCAGTTTTCCCAATGCTACTGCACTCCATGAGAGGGAAGGTATTTCTCTCTTCCACAGCTAGCATACACCCTGTGATGTGTGACTCCTAGCAGCTATGGAACTAAGCTTTTCAAACCTCAATAACATATTCTATTTGGAATAATCTTTACACCCCTGTTGTAGTCAGTCATACCATATAAAGCACATAAAAATGGCAAAAGAAAGCAGAAGTTGCCTCTTAGGGGTTTAATAGCTGACACAGCTATAGATACCCAGGAACTCAACCACTCAACCATTGGTTTTGTTTCTGTTTTTTAACAATGATTATAGTGGCCATTTCTACTTGACTCATTTGCAAATGTCTGATCTTTTCATTGTATCTTACTTTTTACTATTTTAATTTTTTTTTTTTTTTTTAGATGGAGTCTCGCTCTGTCACCCAGGCTGGAGTGCAGTGATGCCATCTCAGCTCACTGCAACCTCCACCTCTGGGGTTCAACCCATTCTCCCTGCCTCAGCCTCCCAAACAGCTGGGATTACAAGTGTGCACCACCACACCCAGCTAATTTTTGTATTTTTTAGTGGAGATGGGGTTTCTCCATGTTGGCCAGGCTGGTCTTGAACTCCTGACCTCAGATGATTACAGGTGTGAGCCACCGCACCTGGCCATTTTAATGCTTTTTTATAGCACTTGTTATTGTTTTAAATGTATGTAGTTATTTTCTTATTTCCATTGTAGCTTTCTATTATCTGAAAGTTAGGGAAATTCTATTTATTTTGCTAGGTGGTTCTCAATTGTGATATGTTGTTTCCTCATTTGTATTGTAATCGTGGATTGTGAGCTCATCTTTAGCAAGTTTTATTCTGTTGAAATCCTCTGCTGCAGGGGTGAAGATACGGTCCTCCAAAGTGATTTTACATTTGCTTCTGTACAGTATCCTAGGGACAGCATCAGCTCACAATTTTTATTGAACTTCCTGGTTTAAGGGTGCCCAGACCATGTGGATATTATAATTTCAAACCTTGGGTTTCAGGTTCTCAGAAATTTTTCTTTTCTTTTTTCTTCACTTGCAGACGGATAAGCTTTCGCATCATCTCCTGTGTGAGTGTGTGGATTGTTTTTTAGCCCACCTTTACACAGAAGGTGCTGTCTTCCAAAATCCAGGCATTATACAAGGGTTTTATTTCAAACCCACTGTCTATATAGGACCAGTCCTCCTTTCTTCTCCCTTGCAAGTATTAAAGTTCTCCTGCCCCAATCACCAGGGAAGGCTTAGCATCAGCTCAGATTCATACTTCTTTGATTTATAGTTTCCTCTTTATCCCCAGGAACTGGAGATTTCCATTTTCTCCTAAATAGTTATACATTTCTAAAAATTTTTATTGTTTTTCATCTGGTATGTATAAAAGCTATAAGAAGGAGAATTTTCTGATTGTTTTGTGAGTTTGCTGGAACCAGAAATTCTCAGTTTTATCTCTTACGTAATAGTCTCTTTTTGCAGAAATATTTTAGTGCTTTATATTTCCTTTAATTAAATTATGGAATTATAATAGGTTTAACAAAAATAAACAGATTTGGAAACACACACACATTCACACCCCTCATTCTTTTAAGCATATAACTCCAACTGATGTAAGCAGAAGTTTAGGGCATACTGGAGAGTGTCCTGCTAGCTGAGTATATTTTGCAGGCTGTAGACATCCATTAGTAAGTTTTACAGAAAGAATGGGGAATATCTTAAATCCAGTGAGGGAGTTAAATGGAGATTAAGGAAGAGTGTCTCTTATGGCTTTTAGAAACTAGAGCATAAGAATGGATGAGAAATATGTTGGATCGGTGCTCTGAAAGCATATAAGTCATTCTGAGAAACTTGGTCTTAATCCCTAGGAAATGATGGGAGAGATCATATCAAAGTACCTAGGCCTGTCAGTTTTGAATGAGAAAACATATGAAATCTTCTGTGTAAAGTTTTACACAAATGTAAGACATTTTTCCTATTATTGCAACATCTATAAAAGCTCCCCTTAAAAACTAGATGTCAGTGAAGCAGTCTAAGTGTTCGCTAATGCTTATATGAATGTAAGTTCTTAAGCTGCCTCAAGGTCTTTGCAGATGCTCTTGCCTAAAACACTCAGCCTGCTCCCTCAGCTGTGGCACCTCAGTGACCTTCTCCACCGTCCAGCAGACCTCAATTATGTCCTCTCCAAAGAGGCCTCAGCTGTGGTGATAGTGGGGAAGGGAGTATCTTTCAAACTGTTCATTCCCTGTGTGCTCTACTCTACCTCAACCCTAGCAAGAGTGGCTGCTCCCTATATTGTTTTCTTATGAGTTCTTTTTAACCCTTCGTAGTGATGGCCCATTAGTAGTTAATAATCCTTTATATTAAACTTCCTAGGTTCTAATTACTGTGGTGATTCTGTCTCCAACTTGGACCCTGACTGATACACACACTGAAATTTGAGGACCATGAGCCTAGATCACAAAATTATCCAAGAGTTTCCAGTTATTTTCACCAAAAGTAAATGAAGTGCTCCAATGGCTATAAATACCTGTTCCTCAAAGGTTGAGAATCATAAATACCAGAAACTTCTAGGTTCAAGTAACTATTTCCTCAAAGAAATTTTGATATACAGGCAAACGTTGTGCACTTTTAGGGCAATATATGTAATCTGTACTTGTATGCTAGTGTTTTTCTGATTGTAAAGCCTATAAAACATTTACTTAATTTAATTGAAGAAAAAAAAATCCCAGGTCACCATGATCCAAAGTAAGATTAATCATCTGTGGAACTAAGAGATAATATTAATAATTACAGTTCAAAGTTGTTTGAAATGTGTTATAATTATTCAGTTATGGAGTTCTATTTTAGCCATGGAATGAGTACAAAGGTCAGGAAAAGAAAATATATTTTTAATGGGGCTTTGTAAGGAAATACCGTTTTTTGAAAGAAGCACAAGATCTCACACATAACCTATTGCACCCCATTGTAGTAAGATAAACATTGCTCATGGCAAGAATTCTGATCTTAATTTATTTATTGAATTAAAATAAAAACACCTATTCAATCAAAGTGACCTGTCAGTGCTGCAGTTTCTACTGCTTCGGTGAGTACCTTTCTTATAAAAATCAGTAGAAGGTCCAGAAGAGAAAGTGGTAATTGCACATCAAAGCTATAGGTCACAAAGCTCCCAAACGTCAGCTTTTATTTTGAAGCTAACTTCAGCTATACAAACCTAGATTTTTATGAGACCTCCATTCCTTTCTCCCAAAAGTGAATAGATTGTAAAAGTCAAACATTCTCGATCCAGAATTTTGAAAGATTTTTATATTCTTTAAGGCACTTTTTTTTTTTTTGAAACGGGGCCTCATGCTGTCACCCAGGCTGGAGTGCAGTGGCGCGATGTCAGTTCATTGCAACCTGCATGTCCCAGGCCCAAGCAATTCTCTCCAGCCTTCTGAGTAGCTGGGACTAAAGGCACATGCCATCATGTCCGGCTAAATTTCTGTATTTTTGGTAAAGATGGGGGCTTCACTGTGTTGCCCAGGTTGGTCTCGACCTCCTGATCTCAAACAATTCACCCACCTCAGACTCCCAAAGTGCTGTGATTACAGGTGTGAGCCACCACATCCAGCCATTTTAAGGCATATTCTTAACAACAGATTCATCAAAACACAAAAATCACAAAGGCATTCCCATCTTTTAAGAAATTTTCTTGACAACACTGACATTTATGTGAATGTCTTTAGGTTTGGCATTATTCTGTGTGAGAAAAATGACTTTTAAAAGGGAAAGTTGTCTTCTGGTGGCAACACAGCAACTTATTCAGTATCAGAACCTCAGTATCAGAACAAAACTCCAAACTCTTCCAGTCTTCCTGGTATGTAAATCTAGAGTAAGTTGTGGAAAGCACAGACTTTAAGATTCTGATGCTTGCTTCCAGTTTCTTTAGAATTTTAGTCACCTTGATTCTTTGTCATCTATGCAGAAATATAGCAAGATCTCAGCCTTAAACCCACTTGGAAAATCAACCCACGTGGAACCCACTTTTCTTGTCAATCCACTCAGTGTTTGACACTTTCAATCTTGTAGCATTCACCCTCCTACCTCCTTTATTTTGTAGTTGCCCTCAGCCTGGTGCCTACTTATTTTCCTTGCTTATTGACTCATATTTTAATTGGTTGATCTTGGCTTCTCAGCAGTTGATGACCCACATCTCAAACTTTGCAAGTGTATCTGGAGCCAAAAAGATCACGTTTATTTGTTTTCAATCATTCCATTGATTTTAGTTGTTTAACCAAGAACATGTTCTTTTTCTTTTCAGAGAGAATCTGCCATGGTTTTTTAAAAACCACTTGGTAACCTCTGAAGGATTTTACACACATGCATTTGATACATTTGAATCAGAAACAATAAATCTGGATATCCAATTCACATCCTCAAACTGCAAACCTAATTTCTGGTTATTTACTTGTACAGACGGCTTCAGAAACTTCTGATTGTGTTTATTTTGTCTTGAAAGGTGAGAATGGGGAAACATATATTTATGTGTTTCCTCAACAGGAAATCTAGTAAGGAAACAAAAGTTAATGAGCTGTTTTGGTCACTCCTGATGACCAGGATGTTCTAATTTCTCATATTACTAAACTTGGATCCTCTAAACCTATAGCTTGTCAAATATGAGTGTGCAAGCTAACCCTCTGAGATCGTTTTGAAAGGCAGTTTCTGATTTAGGAGGTCTGAAGTAGATCTCAGAATTCCGCATTTCTAATAAGTTCCTAGGTAATGGTGATGCTTCTGCCTGGGGGCCCACTTTCAGTAGTAGGCCTCCAGACTACATAAAGCAGGGGTGTCCAATCTAACAAACGGATCTTGAGAGGAAATAAGTTTGTAAGAAGAAAGCATTCTTTACTGATAGAGCAACTTCCAGGATCCATATCTGGAAAATGCGAGTCAGAGGAAAGATCCTTAAAAGGTCGAGTCTGAGTCTCAAGAGAGAGTTACCACAATATGCATCTAAGTCTCCTATTCAGATAACACATGGAGACTAACTTGCACCCTTCACTATTCCCTTGAGCAAGCAGTGGAAGAATTTCCCATCATGTATATTACCACCTATACCCCTGAGGATCAAAGATGTTTGAGGATCAAAGGGAGTGAGTTCACGGTACCTTCATGTCATAGGTGGGAGATCGGAGGAATGGCAAAAATTAGTGCCAGTATTTTCTTCTTTTTTGTTGTCCATTGCATCCTTGATAAATAGGCCCTTTTCAAGGGACTTGGTATTGTGTGTTTAATTCCTTTGGCCCAGATGGGCAGGGTAATACCTTATTAGGTATTAGATGTGAGGGAGATGTAAATCTTGGGCCTTCTAGGGGGATTACACCAGGATTAGCCCCTCATCAGGAAAAGTGATCTGGAAAACCAACTTTCAATCTTCCCATTCTCCAGAAAAGTGCTGAGGTCATTAACCATTGCTTTCCTGGAAGCAGGCAGGCTGTGGCCCATCTTCTGGACAGCTGAGGCATGGTCAAAAGAGTACACACCATGTCATAAGAATTGCAACGGGAGCCTCAGAGGACTTGACGCCCTGAGGAATCCTCACCCCAGTTAGGTGGAACCATCTTCAATGGGGGCCTCTGTGGGGCGTGAGGGCCAGGGAAATTCGTCCTTCCAGTAGGGAAAAGGCTGCTATGTCTCCCACTTCATGCAGTAGCAGCTGACTGTGTTCCAAGTTGTATCCTTTTCCTGTATTAGTGGTGACTGTTATTTGTGGCTATCTTTGAGTCAACTGCCCAACCCTTTCTTTACGGCTAGCAAACCTACGTGGTATCCAGAGCCTCATTCAGTTATTTAGCAGACATTTATAGATTTCCTTCCCTGTACAGGCACTGTATGGCCTTGTCTAGCTGACATCTTTACAGATATGCGTGCAGTGGTGGTAAAGAAGGGAGGGGATGAGAACATAGGCTTTGAGGCTGGGCAGACTCCACTGGACTCCCAAATCACCTACTGGCTGTGTGACTGCTTGTTTTGCCATCTATAAAATGAACACTTCACAGGATTGTTGAAGGAACTAAATGAAATAATGCACACAGCAGTGTGAACATGTGTCTGGTATGTCATAAGAGTTCAATAAATTATTGCTATTTTGTTATTGCTATAATTATATTTAAATATCCCTTCTGAACTCCTAGCCAATATTTTCAACTGCCTTTAGATGTCTCTCCCTAGACAACCCTTATGAATACATCAAACTCAATATTTTCAATACTGAACACTTTAGCATTCTCAGGAAACGTATTACTCTGTCTCTTTCCTTATCTTAGTATCTCCACCTGCCATTGTCTTTATGGAAAAATAAAATATCTGTTTCTTCTTCACTCCCCTATTATATATGTCACCTACTCTGTCCTTTTAAACTCATAAGTGCCTCCCTTTTTCTCCATTCTAATTGGCACTGCCCTGGTTTACACTGTCATTCTCTCTTTCCTGCATAGCCCTGAGCTAGAGCTTCTGCAAATGTTTCTAAATGACCCCAATTCTAAATGCTCTGTTCTGTTGTGTCTGTAACCACATTAGCACTTGTTGAACTTGTTCTAATTTTTGATTCAAGATATACAGTGTCCCTACTGTCTGTGGCCTCTAGTCCTCTCTGTCCCTTCTAAATCATGTCACTCTGCCACGAGAGCAATCATTTTAAATAACAAATCTAACTCTGTCGCTTCAAAACATAAATACTTTCAGTGGCTTCTTATTATGCCAACCTCCACTCAAAGTATAAAAAAGCATCCACTCTCAATTCCCAACCTTGCTTTTGAGCCCTATCTCTTGCCAGATGCTTATGTGCATTCTATATACACTCTAGCCAAACAGAGCCAGGTTTTTAAAAAAAACATGGAGCCTTCTACTTGTCACTTCTACCTAGGATCCACTCTCCATCCTGAGCCTTCATTCTGCCTTTTCTCCAAATGCCAGCAATCCTTTCTCATTCTTCAAAAGTCACTTCCTCCATGAAGACTTCCAAAGGCTTTCTCTTGAGAACACTCACGCTTTTGGCTCTGGCCTCATCTGGTAAATACCCTACCATGGGCTTGTTACAAAACGGTTCTCTCCATATCTTACTCTTCCACTAGAGTTTGAATGTCTCTCCCACTACACTTTGAGCTCTTCAGGGACAGGTCAACAGTTTACTTCTTTATGTTGACAACATGTAGTTGGTCTTTGATAAATGGTTGATGGATGGATGAATGAATGAATGAATGAGCAGGTATGGAGGGGAGGAGCATGGGCTCAGTTTGGAAGGGAGATGAAGGACACTCACTGGTATTTTTCAGCAGGAAGGAAAGTAGCATCTCAATTAGTAGCAGAGTTTGCAAATCAAAGCACGTCTTTTTTCCGCCTATAATGAGAAGGGCACTCAGACTTACACAATCACCATTAGAAATTCAAGTAGCCAAAAGCCAGTGGGGTCAAATTGTATAAAAGAAAGTCCCCAGTGAACACTATGTGCAGGCCCTTAGGAACACTTATGAGAGGAAGTGATGGCCAATGTCCAGGTCATTTACATAAGGTTTTGGACAACTGGCAGAACTATTCAGTCACTTGAAGACTCATAGCGCCATGTAGAAAAGAATGAGTGTGCATTCTATTAAGAGTAATAATTAAGAGGGATGTCATCCAGAGCTCAAGAGGTGCCTTTCTTTCCAGCCAGTCCTATTGTATCAGGGGTGTATTAGTTTGATAGTGCTGCCTTTGTGGTACCACAGACTGGGTAGCTTAAACAACAGAAATGTATTATCTCACAGTTCTAGAAGCTGAAAGCCCAAAATCAAGATGTCAGTAGGGTTGGTTCACTCTGAGGCTATAAGGAAGAACAGGTTCCACACCTGTCTCCTAGCTTCTGGATTTGCTGGCAGTCTCATTGGCTTCTGCTGCCGCACCCTAAGCTCTGCCTTCATCTTCACATGGCATTTTCTCTGGGTGTGTATGTGCGTCCAGATTTTTCCTTTTTATAAGGACACTAGTCATATTAGATTAAAGGCACATCCTACTGTGGTATGACCTCATCCTAATGTATCTAGTTATAATTGTAATGACTTTATTTCCAAATAAGGTCACATTCCGAGGTGTTGGGGGTTAGGCCTTTGACATATGAAGTTTTAATGGGATATGATTCAACCTACCAAGGGGTTAGGTGGTGTCCATTCCAGAAGATTCAGTTCTCCCAGCATCTTGGGACAATTTATGAAGAACCCACGAGGACAAGAGCTGTGATACTGATAGCTCAGGAAGAGAAGGGCTAGGAGATTCCTAGCAAGCACTATCAATGCACCACTAAGTCACTGTGACCCTGTGCAAGGGCCTTTAGAAAACAGACACTGGAAGGGACAAACTATAAAAGGAGGGGACGAAGGGTCTTTAGGACCAGACCCACCTCCTAATGGCTATTTCGGCAGGTTGTGGAAGACTAATACCAGCAAGCCCTGAAGGATAAAATTGCCACCAGAATTGAGGGTCCCCAGGATTGGGAAGGCATTTTGACAACTGGTTTACCAAAGTCCCAAGGTGTTGATGAATCACTAAAATTAAAGTCTTATCTAATTATTTGTATCCAAATTCTGGTTATGTTTTAAAAACACTTTTTTTTAGAGACAGAGAAAAGAATTTGACAAAATACTGTAGTCTCTCTGCCTTAATTTATAGAAGAAACTCAGAGGGGCCATATATGCTATGATTTAGAAAAAAGAACACCAGATGGAGAAGGAGGAGGACTCTGTTAAGTCCATGTTCTGATGCTAACTAAAGGACCTTAGGCAAACCACTTCATCTCTCTGGAACCATACTGTGCATATCTTAAAATACCATACGTCTTTCACATGATGGTCAATTGATTAAGGAGATAATGGATGTGAAAATATCACTCAACTCTAAGAAATCCTTCTGAAACCAGCCCAATTGTCCCAGAGAACTGATGTTTATGGTTTATTTGAATAAATGTACAAATTGGTCCTCCCAGTTTTAAAACTTGAGAAAGTTATATTTGTCTTATATGAGTTCCTTTCTTGGAAAACCAACCATCAGGACTCCCAGACAGTATAAGGAGCTGAAACTTACTAGATCACTGTATCTGGACAATGAGACACCATATTTCTCACCAATCATGATTGCCTAACTGACCACCTGCTTCCTGTTGACCAACTTCTCTTCCTTACCCCTCCCTAATTCCGTTTTCCCACACATTTCTCCCTGCTATATAAGCCCCTAATTTTAGTCAGTCGGGGAGATGGATTTGAGACTCACCTTCCATCTCCTCTGCTATAGCACCTGATTAAAGTCTTCTTCCCTGGCAATACTCATTGTCTCAGTAATTGGCTTTCTGTGCAGTGAGCAGCAGGACCCAGACCAGACCCCTGGTGTTTTGGTAACAGTTCTATGAATTCTTAAGTGCAATGATCAGATTCTATTCCTTTTTAAATCTATAGTAACTAGCACATAGTAGATGTTCAGCAAATATTTGTTGTATGAATGAATGAATGGATTCAATCTAGTCCTTACTTGTATTCAGAACACAGTGTCCAGATCTCAACTCTGAATATCGACTTCCTGAGGCCTTGAAGATGTCCCAATTTACAATCAGGCAATCCCAGAATCATAGGGACAATAGGTTTTCTGAAGGCAGCATCTCAATCATCCTAAAGAAACTATCTTGCTATGGTTGCTGCTTGTGTTCTAAGCAGCCTATTGGAAACACTACCTCCTCTGGCAAAATTCACCAGAGTTCTCTGGACATCAGTTTCTCAGGACTTGAGAAAGTCTCCCCTGGGTATTGACTGCACATCTGTTACACTCCTCAAAAGGGAAACAAGTAAACCCAGAAAACAAATTCGTTACAGCCAGCATAATCTCCAGCAGTTATTCTTCTGGAGCCCTGTGGCCATGTGGGAGATCTTTGTGCACGTTCTTATAACCGGTGTTATTACTGTATATTGCAAGCTCTGACCTGGGGATTTCTTCTCTGTCTGGTGACTCACTCTTTTTCTTAGTATTAACTACATTGCTTCTTGTAGATTGATCAAAATGTTCACATAAGATTTCTTACTTTAGTACCTAACCAACAGTTAGGTGCTGGGAAAAGGAGAGTTAATTTCAAGGTAAGCAGGAGAAACAGGCCTGATTATAACACGCATTGAAATACCCAAATAGTACATTGTAAAGGGACATTTTTAAGGGAAATTGTGATAAAGTCATACTCACCACTCTGCATCTGTGGCTTCAGTCATTAGAATGATTGGACTATGATGTTTTATCCTAACAAGTGATATTTAGGAGCTCATTAGATCCTGGAGGGATATACTTTACAGCATTTAAATAAACCTAAGTTATTGGACCCTAAAGAGCATAATTGATCATCATTTTTTATTTGATCAAAATGGTTTGCAATTATTCCTGCTGGGAGATTTATCTATTTGCATCTTGCAGTCAGTTTTAGAATTTTATCCCTTTGATCTTGCCATAATATCATGATTAATTGATTGATTCAAGGGTTCAAGAGTCAATAAACCCAGTATTTGTTATTATTTATTATTAAACTCTCCCCAGTGTGCCAGTTGGCATTCAGAGGCTAAAGAAAATACAATTCAATTCTCACAGCTTCTTAAAGAATTGATTATGCAAGGGAAAAAAAGAAGAAAAGAACTCTTTTTGTTCCATCGTGTGAATACCAATGGGGGAAAAATAATGAAAAAATGCATTCTGTATTTATATTAGCCATTATTTACATGTTCGGAAAATCTGGATTGTTGCTCACTTTTAATTTTTTGGTTTCTATCTACTTATATGCATCCATATCTGTATTTGAACCTGCATCAAAAATGGAAGTTCCCACTGTACTTATTCCTCACATTGTAAAAACAATTTTACTTGAGCACTGTTTAAGAAACACACAGGCTTGGAAGAAAATGTACAATAAAATTGTCCTGAGTTAAGAAGAATAAAAAATATGTAAGTCCAGGGATATTGATTGTGTCCTGGTGCCCTGTGTGCTTTACTTAGATTAGGACTAAAGCTTCCTTCACCTGAATAAACACTTCTTCACAAGATAGATTTAGCAGTAGCAAAGAATGGGTCACTTAACCCAAGAAAATATAACCATTTCTTGACACCCAGATCTGTTGTCAGACCCCTGGGCAAGTAAGAATAGGACTAAATTGGCCAAACGGGAGGTATCGCAATAAATAAATGTTGCCAAATGTATGCTGTAACTCTCAAATTACACATTTGAAAATAAAGTATCACTAAAACACAGAGCCTAAAAGGGGATGATTTACATATAAATAATATCATGCTTGGGTATTATAGCCTCCATCAATGATTAACACAATACCAGGATTATTATTTGGTGGCTATTTTACAATAAATAAAGATATAGAAAGCTTAGTGGATTCTTCCCAACACTGCTAAAATAAAGTCAGTATTAACACTGAGATGTAGATACCCTAACGGAAAATTTCCAGGAAAGTGTCTCTTCCTAGGCCACATTTCTATCCAAAAACTATACATTCTGTATAATTTGAAGTCAAATTATACAGAATGCTGTTACAAAAATATGCTACTCTCACTTGAAGCTCCAGGAGAGATGTTTGCATAATCCAAAAAAGGAGTTCATCACCAAAAGCCCAATAAAAACCCAAAGGTGTAAGGATGCTACTGAGCTAAGATTGATGGTATGTCCTAAAAGCACCAGCTGTATAAAATATGAAACCATCCACTATGCTGACGTCCCGAAGGAGCCTGATGAGAGGCACATGCAATACCACATGTCCTGCATGACAGGCAAGACAACAATGGTCGACCAGATGTTCTTCTCCTTCTCATTTGCATGGTTAGGACATATGGTAACTGGGAAGAATGAAGTCATCATTTAAGAAGTGATATGAATAGCTTGAAATATAATTGTTTCAAATCATAGACCCCACACCTGTCATGGACTAATGATGTTTGAACCTCTGAAAATAAACACGTTAAGTACAACCTAAACACCTTATGTCATACTGTGTTTTTTGTTTTTTTTTTTCCAATGCCTTACCACACATTTGCAATCCCTGAAATAAATCATACCTCTTTGGATAGTTTGAGATTGCTTAGTTTTATCTGGAGAAAAGGTTTGGTTTCCTTACACATGTTAAACTTGGGAGTATTTCAACACTTGCAATAGCAATATTTGGGTGTCAGTAAGATCTAGATTTCAACACCAATGGATGATTTGGTATATAAAACATCTGGTGTGTTTGTGAGAGAGTATCAGATTTAAATTAGTGATAGCCGCAGTCCTTCTGGTTAAACAAGCCCTTTAGTAGTAAGTTTAGTTTCTGGTCTCTGTACCTAATGCCTAAAGTAAGACTAAGATATATTTGTAAAGGTTGCCTTAAGTAAAATAACAGGAAAGAAACAAGCAAAATTGCTCGCCATTTTGAGAACATGAGCAGCCAGACAACCCAGCTCCAACTTATTGCAGCCCATCTCACACTCAGGAATATTGAGGACAAAATTTTGATAGTGATGGTGCAGCACAAATAAAACAAAAGCCTTGAAATTTGACATGCTGAGAATTCCCAAGGAATATGTAGAGTTGGGACTCTGTTTTCTTGGATCTCAAGAAGGCAAGAAAAAGTCATTTATTCTTTCCTCTTGCAACATAATTGGTTTCTGTAATAGAAAAGGAAATTTTTGCCCCACCTATGGTCTTAATGCTTCTATTTTGATAGATCTCCTAAAAATCTAGTAATGTCAACATCCCCTGTGTATCTGAAGGAATACTACAAACAAGGTATATTAAAGGAGTCTACCCTGCTGAAAAACATGTTATAATTTATGAAGCATCCTTTGGTCATCACACAGCAGTATTTTGGAGTCAGTATATGAACCACATTAAAGAAGAGAAATAAGGTTTGAAGTTTCTTCTCATGTAAGATGTGGTTCCTAATAAGTAGAACTTCTGAGTTGAAAACATATCTTTTGTCCAATGAAGATGAGATTTAGGAAAGACAGACCAAGAGAGACATTCAGGGAAAATATGCAACAGTGTCTGTAAAAGAAACCATAAAGGAGAAAGAACTTAACTGTATCAGACATATCGTAATTGAACACTGTCAGATCAATCTCTGCTGGTAGCAGTGTTACACATTGCATATGTGATCTTCACTGTCTTGAAGCTAACACAACAATACAGACAATACAGGCAGAATTCTTGGGCCAAATCAATCCTGAAAAGCCAGTTTGGACAGACCTACAAGACTGACTGGCCCTTCTATTTCATGGGCTTATCGACATAATTTTCCCTGTCTAGGTATGTTATGTCTAGACCAGAGGGCACCACCAGTATCACGACGATGCCATGTCCAACTGGCTCCAGGCAAAATTGTGAATCGGTTGTGACTTTGAACAAACACAATCACCATTTCAATGTTCTGCTTTCCATTTTCAGTGTCTCCTCCAGTAACGGTCAGTGGTTTTTCTACCCCTCACCTCACCTCACCCCCATGATGCCAGCCTGCTATGCCCCTGGCAAAACAGTGCTGCCCACCCAGCCACACCATCCCATGCTGTAGCTTTTTTGTACATGTTCTTTAGTTGAAGAAGTTTCCCTCTATTACTAATTTGTTGAGAGTGTTTTTAAAAAATCAAGAATGGGTGTTGAATTTTGTCAAATGCTTTTTCCATGCTAACTGATATGATTATATGATTTTTCTTCTTGAGCTTATTGATGTGGTGAATTACGATGACTTCTGAAAGTTGGAGCAGCCCTTAATTGCATTTTAAACACCAATAGAAAAACAAAATTCTATTCAATGAGTATAATAAGTCATAAAACCCACCTCAACATTTTCTGACATGAGATAAAAGATTGAAAACATTTATTGATGTCATTGTTGTTTTAATGTGGAGAGGGCATAAAACCATTTGGATTTATAAAAGCATAAAATAATATTGCCACACATAAGGAATATTTTAATTCTTATGTGCAGTATGGAAGCTCTAAGATTCTTTAAATTATCTCTTTTTATGGAGAAAACCTCTAACTTCCTAGGCTGGAATATCAAGAGTGTAAAGTGGTATTTTTACTTTAAAAACCCACAGAAAATGTTTTTTTATTTTCAGCAGGAAATGGCTCACTTTGATGGAGCTACATCACCAACTTGTGATTGAAGAATATTACTTCTAAGACTTTTAAATCTTGTTGCATTTCCCAGCTAGATGCATAAAACAGGATCCTATTTGGTGTTTGTTCCACAAAACAGATAAAGTGGAGCCCGTATCCGGGTTGGTTCACAGGATTCAAGTCCCTTCTGTTGAACTAACACATGATGAAATATTAATAGGGGAATTCAAGGGTATTAACACACCAGAGAATATTTTTATTTTGTTTTCTTATATTTAACACTCTCACATGAAAGTTAACCTCCAAGTCAGGTGTTCAGGCACTGGATAGAAAGCCTGGAGATTTTGGTCAGTAGGCTGCATTTGGGGTCCCTCCTCAATATACTATGTGGTTGATTGCCTCCTTCAACTACATATAATGCTTTTCAGAGCCTTGAGTAGCTGCTGTTGTGGTTGTTGTTGTTTAATTTTATCCTGAAGATTCAGTTGCAATCAGTGGAAGGGATGGGACAGAGAGAGCTTATGCACCTTAGCAGAGCTGAAATTCTCAACAACTCACATCATGATGAGCTAACTGAGGCCCAGGGAGATGAACAATGATGGCAGCAATTCCTCGTATTTGTTGTAGACTTTATGGTTTACAAAGCATTTCCTCATATTACCCATTTCATGCTTACAATAATCTATTGTGAGGGTATAGTCTAATAATGCCATAGATTCTGGCAAGTTGCAATTTACATTACAAAATTATGACTGTGCTTAACATTTCATTTTTATTTCTCTCTGCTGTTTTTCTGGATTTATACAAGTAATATAACCCAACAGACAATGTAGGAGGATGTGGATTTGCAGCATTAGAACATAAACCTGCAATTAAATAGAAAAAATTTGAGAGGTCTCAAACTGAGACCAAAAAAAACACTAGACACAGATGATACTTTCCTTGAAGTGCCCAAGGGTGATGGAGGGATGAACCCAAAAGTCATGCTAAGATGAGCTGCACTGATGTGAAAGAAAAGGAATTTGAATCAAAACAAGTAGAAAGTTTTGAGCTGAACCCCCTCATCCATATGCTGCACACACCAACGTAGAGGAAGCCAGGATATCAGGGAGAAGGGGGCTCTTTGCCATTTGTAAAAAGATTCTGTTTTTTAGCTTTACTCATGATGCCTTCCATTTTCATCCCACCTTTGTTTTTTCCAGAGCATTTTCACATGCCCAGTCTTATTTCAGCCACATAGCAACACGAGATTGGCAAGACAGGCACTTGCTTTGCTGTATACAGATTTTTACTGCTGCCTTTACAAGTGAGAAACTGAAGCCCAGTGTGTTTGAGTGCCTTACTCAAGGTCACACAGCTGGTTTGGAAATGAGCAGGAGCTTGGACTCTCACAGAACATGAGCAGGCAAGGTCTTCAACATGCAGTAAAGCAGGTTAAACACTCCAGATTGACGCATACATGACTGAGTTCTAAACTCCATCAACTGACAGGACAGGAATTTAAAAGATTTTAGCCCACAAGAGAAATGACCAGTTGAGGAGATGTTAGCAGAGCAGAGATTTCGACAAACATTTGAAAAATGGCAAAGGAATGGGAGTATGGTTTTGATTCAGCAAGGAGGAGAAACATTCAGGTTGCTATAAAAAAAAAAAAATAGTCGGGGAGAATACTAAAAAGAAATGAGACCATTTGCCGCACAGAACCACAGAAAATCCATGACATAGTGGCGCAAGTTATCAGAAGAGGCAGGAGGGCATCTCAGGGCAGACAACCATGCATGGTGCCAAGCCCACACACAACCTGATTAGAATCTTCCATCATTCTCCCACTCCTTGCAACCAGCCAACTACACCTTCCCTACACTACTCCCTACTTACCCTCTGCACACAAACCAGAGGATTCTTTTCTGGGGAAATTCATCCCAAGTCTCAGTGGTCACCACATTGTATGTTGGAGGAGGAAGGCAGACATGAGTACAAATGGGGAGATTAACTTGTGAAGGGTGGGACTCCCCAGTCTCTTCTTCCAACTCTGATTCCAGTAAACCACCCTCCAGGCTTAACTCCCCAGGCAAGAAATGCAATTATCCTTCTCTAGAGAAACTGAATAGCTGGAAACACATAACAAACCCAAAAAACAGCAACGGCAAAAGCAAATAAGAACAAAAAACTCCTCAGATATTGCTGGGGGAAATAATTAGGTCTCCACCATCAAGCCTGACTTTCTGGTCACCAGAATCTACACAGGAAGGCCCAAGAGTCTGCAACCCCTGTCCTCCTCCACACACACAACCCAGTACACACCGAGCCCTCATCCGAATTTGACACTCTAAATCTGAATGGACAGCCTAGGGTAACTAGACTGTTTTTTTTGTTGTTGTTTTGTTTTGTTTTGAGATGGAGTCTCACTCTGTCGCCAGGCTGGAGTGCAGTGGTGTGACTGCAATCTCTGCCTCCTGGGTTCAAACAATTCCCCTGCCTCAGCCTCCCGAATAGCTGGGACCATAGGCACGCACCACCATGCCTGGCTAATTTTTTTGTATTTTAGTAGAGACAGGGTCTCACTATGTTGGCCAGGATGGTCTCGATCTCCTGACTTCGTGATCCACCTGCCTCGGCCTCCCAAAGTGCTGGGATTACAGGAGTGAGCTACCACACCCGGCCTAGGGTGACCAGACATTTGAGGAAGGTCTCCAATAGGAGAGGGACCAAAATAGGCAAACAGAATATAGGAAAGCGTGATAATCCATACAGAAACCACAAATAATAAATATCTTCAGAAAGACAGGCAAAGTTATGCAACCCTTGAAACAAGACCAGGAGGTTGCAAAGAGTTAAAGGGGGTATGTTGGGATGGGGCTGGGGAGGGGAATCAGAACAATATAAAGAGTTCTTAGAAACTGAAAACACGATAGCAAGAATGAATGAGTTGGGAAATGAAGCGAAGAAATTAGAGGGGAAAAAAGAGCAAACTGATAACGAGATGAACAAATGGGGAGAAAGTTAAGAAAATTTAAAAAATCAATCCAAGGGCCCTAAATCTGACTAATAGGAGCTCTAGAAGAACAGAACAGAAAAAACAGTAGGGAGGAATTATGAATGACATAATTTTCTCATAACAAAATTTCCAGAACAAGAGAACATGAGTCCGTAAATTAAAAATGGTTGATGATAATAAAAATTAAAAGACCAATACCAAGGCACCATTGGAACTCCTAACACTATACCCTGAAGTACGGCACTTATTGAGTACTTTGAACTGAAGGAGGTGGGAAGGCCTCAGAAACAAGGTCGCTCTGCCCTCCTCCTGCCCTTCTGCCTTCCTCCCAACTTTCTCCCCTGAAACAAATCACAGAAGCCACAATTCCTCTTCCTCAAGGCAGGTCATAGAAACTAGACCTTCCCTCCCCCAAAGCAAGTCATAAAATCGAGAAAGCTCACTCTGCCTCCCTCTTCTCCCTTGAAGACCCTCATTCCAGAGGGGTTCCAGCCCATACCAAGGAGGAAGGAATGCTACGCAGAGAATCAAGATGCATCTGAGCAGACAGGCTTTGCTGGACTTCCCCGCTCAGTCTGTTACCATTAGATCTTACACTTTTGCCCAATCCCATTTCTGCACAACTGTCTCTTCTTCATTGAACTTAAGCATAAGAACAGTTTTCCCTGGGTCTTTTGGTCTTCATTTCTGAAAGTTCCTCTGTCACATAAAACTTTGATTAAATAAATGTGTTAGGCTTTTTCCTTGTTAATCCATCTTTTGTTATAAGAATGTTGGCCATAACTCCTATGATGGGTGACAACAGGGATCACACCCTTCTGCCCCTGCAGCGCATTGTTGTGAAATTTGAAAATATCGAGAATAAAGAGAAAAATATTTTAAGCTTCCAGGGAGGAAAAACAGGACACACATAAGAAATTATGAATCAGAATAGCATCAGACTTCTCAACAGCAATTATGCAAAGAAAATGCAGCAATGACTTCATAATTCTGAGGAAAAATGATTTTCCAAATGAAATTCTATACTCAACCTATCAGTAAAGTTTGAGTGTACAACAAAGACATTTTCAGACGTTCAGATCTCAGAAATTTTACCTTCTTTATATTACTTTTTAGGAGGCTGCTGAAGAGTAAAGTATTCTAGCAAACCATGAAAAGAAGACACTGGAACCAAACCAAACAAAACAAAACAAAAAAAACACCACACACACAAAACAAGGGATCTATACCCCAAAGAGCTGCATGTGGGGTTCAAAAACAGAGCAATGCTTATGGATTATGGGGAAACAACAAAGGGCTCCAGGAGAAACATTTTTAAGGGGAAACGGCAGAGTTGATTTGTTTGCATATATGGAAAATATTAATACGTATGTGTGACAGAGACATTGGAGGCATTTGTGGGAAGATGGCAATAGTTACACAAAAATGAAACAAACGAAAACAAGAGAAAAGTATCAGCTCCAAAAATGTACAAGGTAAGAGCCATGGCTGTAGTGTATTACTGGACTCAGCAGCGGGCAATACTTCCACAGTCACAATATTCTAGCACTGATGATTCATCAAAATTTGTGGTGTTACTATTTGAGGAGTCTGAGGACTATGAAATGGGGATGTTTAGGCAAGAGTAGGTCTTCGTTTACTACAGTAATAAATTTTAACAGGTGATGTTCAAACCGACAAACCAAAACTGTGTGGTATAAACATATTAGTCAGAAATAGGATTATGTTAGCCGGGTGGGTTGGCGCATGTCCATAGTTCCAGATACTGAGAAGGTTGAGGCAGGAGGATTGCTTGAGCCCAGGAGTTCAAGCTATGATTTTGCCGCTGCACACCAGTCTAGGCAACAGGGTGAGACCTTGTGTCTTAAAACATTTTTAAAAATTATTTTTAAAAAGAAATGTAACTATAAAAGCCAAAAGAAACAGCTAGATTCATGGTGGTTACCTCTGGAGTTCGGATTTGGGATTGGGTCAGATGGGACAGAATAATGTAGTTTTTCATTTAAAGCCTTAATGTATATATTTAGGCAAAATAAATACAGGTAAGGAGAGCCACCGCTTTCATCACACACAGACTATCCCTTAGAACTGTTCTCATCCCAGCCTCCCAACTGAACTCTTCCTTACAGGCTATGGAAGGGAAGTTACAAGCAAAAATCACAAGAGCGAATTCACTAAGAACTCTGTAGGGTGCTCAGACCAAAGACAGCCCTACCTTGGAATCCCTCTAACATTGTACGCTCTCAAGAGGGGAACTGCTTCCTTGTGTACTTACCCTTTCCCAGCTGCGCACCTCGAGGGCTCCAGCACATTAGGGCACTGTCCAGAGGGAGACTAAATGCTGCAAGTGGACATGCCTCCAGAGACTGCGCAGAGCAGGGCATGAGTCTAAATGCATGCACTTATTGCCGACTGAACTTGCTCATAAGCACGGGCCAGGCATACCCTGCAGACTCCCAAATCGCTGCAAGGCACTTTGCAGCCATGCAGATGGGGTGACACAGGCAAGCTCAGTGTCTTTCTGTGTGTGTGACCCCGTTGCTCTCTTGCGCTAGGGATCTGGAAGACCAGACCTCCTTGAATGGAGTTCAAATGTGCCGGATCACGCACCTGGCTTGGGAAGAGAGGCTCACCTCAGAATTCTCTTGCCACAGGCAGCCTTTCCAGATCCAGTCAGGAAAAACAGAACGCCGAGCAACTGCCCAGGCCCCCCAGAAACTCCCACCTCACATTGTTCCATCAGGTCGGAGAAAGGGGCTGTGAGCAGCAGGCAAGGCCATGGCTGTCAGCTCCAGCAACGTGGTCTGAGCTTCACAGTTTAGGACGAACAAAGGATCCTGGGGAAATGAGTTCCGAGCTTTGGTGCCTGCTTTTCCCTATGGCCACATCATCCACCTTGGGCCTCTAGGGCACAACCTCACCTTGAGCAGCCAAGGCGTACTCTTGGTGCCTGGGTACCAAGGAAGAAGCTCCCATCTTCCTGGAGGGCAGAGCGGCATTTCTGTGCCTCTTCTTCTCCTCTGGCTGTTCTGTTGTCACAATGGACAAGGGGAATTTTCCCTGTAAAGGTCTTTTCAGTTTCTAAGACATCAGGGGGCCCTCATTTGTGCCACTGCCCTGACCTCTCCAGCCCAGATACTCCAAACCACATGTCCAGCATTTAATGACAGATTCTCTTCTAAGGAAGGTCTTTTATGCTTTTCCATAGGTTGGTCTTTTCCTCTTAGTTCAACACTCCAAAATGGCAAACCTTAAACATCTAAAGTCCCCAAAGAACCAGCCCTAGCCCAAGTACCCAGCTAGCACTCAATAAATATGACTTCACTAGCTATTTCAACCCAAAGGGCTAGTTTTATAAGGAGGCTGAAAATGTCATGTTGGAGGGGAGGAGGAAAACAAAAATCGGCAGGTACCTCAAAGTGCTTTTCAGATCCCCCCCTTCCTTTTCAACCCCTTTCTACCGCCATGCTTACTAAAAATACATAAATAAGATTCTCTTAGAAGCCAAACATTTAGAATAACATATTTTCAGGAGATTGTTTTTTTCCCAACAAAGCTTGGATGCCTGTGCAGGTTGTAAATTTACAGCTGATGATTCTCTGCCAGAAGTTCTTTTGGGTGTTTGCAGCTGTGAAATACAATCTTTAGGTGATACGCATTTCACTTCGTTCTCCCAGTCTGATTCCAGCAGTCTGCGTTCCTGACAACATAACTCATCACAACAATAATGAAATAACAAGAATATTTATTCGGATTTACACACCACCTTTCACCTAAGGATCCCTGAGCAACTTCAAACACAGCTGAAATAATTCCAAACTGTGTATCTCTCCAACTTTGATTTAGAAGCTAAAAAAGGATACAGTCTGCCGTGTGTAATTCCTTGGCAAAAATCATATACTTCTCCATAAATGGAAACAGTGAATCTGGCTCTTTTTCAAAAATCTTCTCTCTCTTTCTTAAACCTTTTTTGTTGGGAAATAAGCCATTGCCATAACCTAGAACCCACCCAAAATTTTCTTATTTTGTGCTTTCAAGATTTTTTGCAAAAGATAAATATAATATACAAATCAAGTGCCTTTCTGCTTTGCAAGATTCAGTGAAACAACTTTTAATTGGGATAACTAATAAATGGGAAATTCTAAATAATCTATAGTTTTAATCAAGTAGAAACTCTCCCTCCCCCAGTCCTTTATTTTTTTCCAACACTTGCGCTTTTATTTTTCTATGAATTATAGCTATTTACTAACTTTCTTAACTTCCTAACTGGGAGTTCTTTGGGAAAAACAAGGCCTTGCATCTGTATCGCTTCTCTTTATATGCCAATATTTCTCACAGTGACTTGTGCAGTGTGCAGATCTGTGATAAATTTTTGTTTCTGAGACAGGGTCTCACTCTGTCACCCAGGCTGGAATGCAGTGGCACAATCTCCACTCACTGCAACCTCCACTTCCCAGGTTCAAGAGATTCTCGTGCCTCAGCCTCCTGAGTAACTGGGATTACAGGTGGGTGCCACCACACCCAGCCAATTTTTTGTATTTTTATTAGAGACAGAGTTTCGCCATGTTGGCCAGACTGGTCTCGAACTGCTGACCTTAAGTGATCTGCCCACCTCAGCCTCCCCAAGTACTGGAATTACAGGCCTGAATCACCGTGCCCAGTCTAAACTGATTTATTTCTGAATTGCATCCATTAGTTAAAATATTTCCAAAATGTTATGACCCCAATGTCTGCATTAGGGTACAAATGAAGGGAGAAAACAAGCAAATGTCCAAACCCTATCTTTCACTCCACTATCAATGGTGCTAACCACCCTTATCACTGGAAACCAGATTACTAGGCCTAAGTTCAAAGGCCTCAGAGCTCTTGCCGCAGTCCAGCACAGAACTAAAGGGAAATTCCTCTCAGATCTTGGATAATTTCAGCCCTATATCTGGGCAGAGAAAATGTTGACCTTCTTGGAAAACTTTGGCCTATAGTCATTTATTAAATCTAAATTACGAATCCACTATGCATCAGACATTGTGCTAGGGGCTGAGGGTATAAGAATGTAAAGGGCATTGTTCCGGCCCCAAGGGACTTGTAGTCCAGGGTAGGAGATATTAGAGAAACAGATAAGAGAGATAAGATCAGGAAAACACTTTGTGTCATGACATAATCACCCATAAGACAGAGGTGGCTCCATCTGAACCCAGTCTGACCTCCCAACCGCAGACTAGGCCACAGGCATACTTTAAAGACACCGGGTTCTGAACCCAGCTGCTCACTTCCGCCATGTTCAGTTCCCATCCCATTGCATCACATGTGGGACTCTGCCTTGTGTCTTGGTGTCCTCAGAGTGGTGATTTTGTCGCCTTCTAGGAGCTTTCTGGCTTCTTCCTTGGATGCCACCTTTCTGCTCCTTCTTGGATCCACACTCTGTAGCCCACAGGTTTGCTCGCCTTCTCTTCTTACTCTAATACTATGGCTAGATAGTATTTTAAGATATTAGCCTTTTTTCCTCCCTGTATTATTTCCTTCCCCCAGTTCAAGCTGGTGGCAGTCTTTTTTTTTTTTTTTT
>NW_012102787.1:3341761-3356813 GCF_000951045.1 Mandrillus leucophaeus
TCAGCAGCGGAGGCTGCAGAAGATAGAATATTGCTGAACAGCAAGTGCTGCTGTCTGATTCTTGCTCTGGAAGCTTCGTCTCGGGTGTACCCCACCGTGTGAGGTGTGAGGTGTCGGTCTGCACCTAGTGGGGGATGTCCCCCAGTTAGGCTAATCAGGGGTCAGAGACCCACTCGAGCAGACAGTCTGTCCGTTCTCAGATCTCAACCTCCGTGCTGGGGGATCCACTGCTCTCTTCAAAGCTGTCAGACAGGGCCATTAACATCTGCAGAGGTTTCTGCTGCTTTTTGTTTAGCTGTGCCCTGTCCCCAGAGGTGGAGTCTACAGAGACAGGCAGGCCCCCTTGAGCTGCAGTGAGCTCCACCCAGTTCGAGTTTCCCAGAGGTTCTGTTTACCTACTTAAGTCTCAGCAATGGCAGGTGCCCCTCCCCCAGCCTCACTGCTGCCTTGCAGTTAGATCTCAGACTGCTGTGCTAGCAATGAGGGAGGCTCTGTGGGCATGGGACCCTCCTGGCCAGGTGTGGTATATAATCTCCTGGTGTGCCGTTTGCTAAGACCCTTGGTAAAGCACAGTATTAGGGTGGGAGTTACTCGATTTTCCAGGTGTTGTGTGTCTCAGTTTCTAAAGGGATTCCCTTCCCCCTTGCGCTTCCCAGGTGAGGGGATGCCTCGCCCTGCTTCAGCTGTCACTGGTTGGGCTGCACCAGCTGACCAGCACCAATTGTCCGGCACTCCCTAGTGAGATGAACCCAGTACCTCAGTTGAAAATGCAGAAATCATCCGTCTTCTGTGTCGCTCACACTGGGAGCTGGAGACTGGAGCTGTTCCTATTCGGCCATCTTGCTCCGGATGGATGTTGGTGGCGGTCTTGAAACTCCATAACCTCAGGAAAGCATCCATCAAGGTCAAAACCAGCAATAGCCAGCAAGTCCATCTGGCTTTTATTTCCCTGAAAAACAATGTTTAGCCCTTAAGAAGACTTGGTGGTTTGGGGAGAAAATGGGAGCTAATATGAGAAGTAATACAGGGGGGGCTTCATCCTTTCTTCCCTCTCTCCCTTTTCCAGATTAACAAGAGATGTCCCTGGGCGAGAGGAGGGAGGAAGGGGAAGAGACATGCCAAAGGGTCGCAGAGAAGCTCATGCTCCTTTTTAGTCTACAGTGTTGACAGCAAAACCCCAAGTGGAAAGGCTGGGTGGAGTGCATGCCAGGCAGACAAAACCACAGGCAGCCTTACATGGCATAGCTATGGCAGGGAAGAAGGAATCCAGGAGGATGGTGGCAGCTTTAGCAGTGACCTCCACAGACAGATGACCAAAGACCAGACCACCAATCTGCACTCTGAAGACTCCACACCACATAAGAGGAGGATAAACTCAAATCAGTGAAATTAAGTTTTCCTCAGACTAAAAAAGGGGGATTTTAGTGAAGTGAAGTTGACTTATAAGCCATAAAGACATGTGATGTGTTGGAAACACACCTGAGTTGTGTGGGTGACTTATTCTGGCACCACACTCTTCCTGGAGGCATCCATCCATGCCCAGGTCTTTATACACTGTTTAGTGCCAGACCTAAATCTCAGGTTTTATTCTCTTTCTCTGTTAAGAAAGAGACCAATATTTTAAGCTGCTTTCTAAATATCTCATTTCAAACTTAGCATGTCCTTAAAGTGACTTTATCTTTTTGACTCTCCCTGCCCTACCCCACCAACTCATTTCTCTCCCCACTCTTCTCTTCCCAGGTGATAGCACTAGAGTCCACCCAAATTAGAAACCACACAGATATCTTTAGTTCCTGTGTCTCTCTTTCCACCCAACCCAGTCTATTCTACCTCAGAAATCTCACTCAAATACGGCCTTGTCCTTTCTATTACCTCAGTTATGCCATTTTCCAGACCTCACTACCTGTCTGCCATGTTCATGCAACAGCTTCCTGTGTTTTCAGACTATCTTCTACACTATCCAAAGGATCCATCCTGTCTGCCATGTTCATGCAACAGCTTCCTGTGTTTTCAGACTATCTTCTACACTATCCAAAGGATCCATGGTCCTACATTACTTAGGCTTCCTAATAGAGAAAATCCATATTCCTCAGCAGAGAATGCAGGACTCTGTCTAAATATGGCCTCTGACTACTTCACTCCCCATCAACTCTTACATGTGTACACACTCATGCACACACACGAGGATTATCACCCTCCCATGACTCAAGAGGTAACTATTGCTAAGCAATGGATCAGGTAGCAGAAAAGGAAGCTATTGTTGGGTCTGGATGCTAAGCTGGTAGAGCATAAGTAAACAGGAGGGAAATAAGAGCAAGGAAGGGAAAGTCTTGTGATTTGCTTCTAGAATTTTCTTATGATGCAAAAAGAAAAACCCAGGAAAGCCTGTCACGTAGGATAACGATCAAGTTGAATAACAATTAAGCTCCTGAAATCTGTGAGGCTGCTCTGGCCAGCCTTCCAGGAGTCCTTGTGATGGGACAGGGACTCCTTTTTTTAGAGGCCTGTGGACCCAAACCATGGAAATCAAGAAAAATCCCGAATTCCTTCAAAACATACACTGACTACTTAGCTAGTCCCAAAAGTAAATAAGTAACTTGTTAAACAAAAAGGGAATAGTAGTGTAAAACAACAGCGAAAAAATTCAGAGTCCCAGAGATACTTGCTTTCCCTATATAACCCAAAGATAACATTTTAGCATATATCCCTGAGTTGTCTTTCAGAAACTCAGACCTCCACTGGGGACTCCCACCAAAGGATCCCCTGGCACACAGACCTCAGATACGGGGGAAACAAATACTAAACTTTAACCATCATCCTTTATTCTAAGTTTCTTCGTGAGGGTCTTGGAAAAGGTCACTCCTTGTAACCAGTCAACATTCTTTCATTGACTTCAAATTTTAAAACAAAGCTTTTCTTCCCCAACCAATCACAAATCAGAATGTCTGAATCTACCTATGACCTGTATATCCTGCCCTTTCAGGTCTAAACCAATATGTAACCTCTACGTATTGATTAATAATTTCGCCTGTACCTTCTGCTTTCTTGTAATTTACTCCTCCCTTTAAAAATCCTTGCCTGCGGTCGGCCAGGCTCAGTGGCTCACGCCTGTAATCCCAGCACTTTGGGAGGCCAAGGCAGGTGGATCACCTGAGGTCGGGAGTTCAATTCCAGCCTGACCAACATGGAGAAACCCTATCTCTACTAAAATTACAAAATTAGCTGGGGTGGTGGTGCATGCCTGTCATCCCAGCTACTCAGGAGGCTGAGGCAGGAGAATCGCTTGACCTGGGAGGCAGAGGTTGCTGTAAGCCGAGATCATGCCATTGCACTCCAACCTGGGCAAAAAGGGCAAAACTCCATTTCAAAAAAATAAAAAAAATAAAAATAAAAATAATCCTTGCCTGCAAGCCATCAGGGAGGTCCGGATTTGAGCATTCAGCTGCCTAGATCTCCTTGCTTGGCACCCTGCCATAAAAGTCTTTCTTTTTATTGCTGCAAACCTTGGTGTAGGTATCTGGTTTTACATTGCTGGATGAGGGACACTGGTCACTTTTGTGGTGCTTGTAATACTGCCATTCTCATGGGATTTTTGTAAGTACAAAAATGATAGTCGGGGGGGAGTTTTCTGCAAACTTTGAAGTGCTGTATAAAATAAATAAATATTCATTCACCTTTATCTTTTACAACTCAACATTTCTCAGAAAAATACAACTCACAGAGGATCTGTCTTATGCAAAAAAGAAATGCCAAATACCCATGATGGTCCAAATAATTTTTTTTAATGAAAGAATGTTGGGAAATGGTAGGGTATCTTTTACTGAGAACATGGGAATCCATATGAATTCAAAAACGTTACACCACAGTTGTTATCATCAGGGTAGCCCTGGTGTGTCTTGGCTGAATTTTTAATATTCTGTCTTTTTAATCTTGCATGACTCTCCTTAGTAAAGTGGCTCCAAAAGGAACAGACACTTAATAAACATTTGAGGCTGGAGACTAGCTATTTGTAAAACGCTGTCCATTAAGTAATTGTAGGTTAGGCTGAATAAGATGTTTTATGGAGGCTAAAATAGCTACAGTGAGGCCTCATTAAATATGTTACTGTTTTTATGGCCCCTTCAGCATAGAAAACAAATAATTTGTCCTTATACTCCAGAGACTGTCCTGTCCCCAAATCTGCTTTGCACTTGCCTTGCACATAAATAAGATGTCAAGGGCTGGGTTTACAAGGTAAAAGGGTGGGACTAGTTCTTTGTTGCTTACCAATGCTCTGATAACACATGATGAGGAATGATGTTTTATACCAGTATTCTCCAAACTGTGTTCTGTGAGATGGTAACATATATTCTGAGAAAAAAAAAAAAAAAAGGAGGAGGCAGCCATGACAGGAGGCTCTTCCATGAGCAGATAGATTTGAAAAACAGTTAAACAAAGGTAAGAAGTTTTCTTTCCTGCAGAATATTTAGTCTTTCATGGGCCAAAGTGCTTTGTGAATCTCCAAGAGGGGAATATCATACACAGAATGCCACCAAAAATATTCGAGCATAGAACTTTTTTTTTGTAGAACACAGTGCAAAAGACACTAATGTTCCACAGAACACAATTTAAGAGAGTCTGCTTTATTTAATAAAGCCAAGTAACCAATGACAACCAGTTCAATCGTTTCCAGAACATCATATTTCTCATTGAAGGTCCTACAAGGGAACTCCCCCGCAAGCAATATCATTACAAGAAGCATGAGACAGAATCATCTGCAAATGAAGTTTTGAGTAAAACACATTAAGATTTCACTACAGCCTGAGGATCCATAATTCAATATTTGAAGTCATTGTTCATCTCATTGAGACTAGGAAACAAAATTGACAAAGGAGGTTGCCATGTTTTCTACACTTTGCTGCAGGATGACAATCCTTACTAAAGCACAGGAAGAAAAAATATGACAAAGAAAAAAGCCTAGTATACATGCTGTCCATATTTTCCCTTGCAATTATAAAAAGAATCATAATAACAGTAAGCTTACTAAGTATTACTACCGTAAGAGCAGTCGGAGGGACGGAGAACAGAAGCCACACTGTGAAAAGCCTCCCACATGACTCCATGTCGTCATAATGCAATGAATACTGATGGTGCCCCTCGTAGATCCCCTCTACCTGGCTGGTGCACCCATCCCTCGGCTGCCATGAGTGTGGGTTGCTAGTGGCTCCAGAGGCTTCCTCCCAGGGAAGCTGCCCTGTGTAGGATAGGGATGGCCTCCTCCATGAGGTTACATCACCCATCCACCTCAGGGCAGCTTGTCCACAGTGACTGACATGGGATACAAAAGTCTGATTGACTTTCCTCAAGGACCATGTGGTGGAATTCACGCTCCAGTGCTCCCCATGGAATCAGGCTAAAGTCAGCCTCCAACTGAGACCACAGCCTTGCTTAGCTCCTTGTCTTGCCCTCGCCCACTTCCCTTACTCCCTTTCTCCTAAGACCCCTCCAATAAATCACATACAATTTGTTGCCTGTCTTAGGCTCTGCTCCTAGGGAACCCAGCCTAGGACATATAGTTATAACATTAGATCTAAAGAGACATCTTTTCTCTTAATTATGATATGAACAGAGTTTGCCATGACCAGTCGTCTTACCTGCTTCAGCAACTGTTCCTCGTGGTAGAATAAGAAGCCCTGGGTCTGTATTTCATACAATGTGCTTCTGTAGAATGCACATAACAGGTATTGGAATGCTTGCTAAAAAGAATACAGATCACCAAGAACAAAAATAGATCTCAGTCCTACTAAATCAGGATCTCCAGAAGTGGAACCCAAGAATTATATTCTAAGACAAGATCCCCAAGTACCTCTGATGCACACTAAAGTTTGAGAATGACTAGCAAGGGGCCATGGGTTAGCCAACACGTTCCTCTCCTGCACTGTAGTAACTGAGAGATACTCTCAAGGCAAACTAACTTGTCTTCTTATCTTCTGCCTACTGACAAAGTCCTCTGAGAGAAAATAAAGTATGAATGTCCAAGTGAAAACTTCCAATATGGTCCATAAAGGAAAAAACAAAACAAAAAAGAAACCCAACCAGATTTGTCTTAGCTAACGACAAATTATTTCAAAACGTGAATTTCATTTTATTTCTTTAAAATTGGAAAATGTGTTTTGAGATGACACTCTATATGAGTTGGAGAAGCTATGTGTAATCATGGAAAATCAATTATGTCCAAGTATTGTAGGAGTTACGGAAAGAAAGAAAATCTGAAAACAATTTTTCAAAGCATCGTGCAGAAAAGATTTACAGTAGCTCATAAATGTCTAAATTACCACATTTATTCATCTCACAAAAGTTGACTGTTGCTTGAGTTTTTACTTAAAAAGTCCCAGATCTCTGGATACACATTGATAAATATCACTGAATACTGTGTTTTTCCATACCTCTAACAAGCATGCGACAGCCACAGCTGAACAAAAGTACCAGCAGGACAATCAAAATTAACCACAGGTATAAGTTAGTGACAGAAGATCAAACAGAGCTCCATAGTAAACCTGCTGTACACTGTGGAACAAGACAGGTCAAGAGAATCAGAGGGTGGGCAGAGACGGCCTCCAGGGAATGATGTTTATTGAGCAGCAGTTGGTTCAAGTCTAGATTGCTTGGCAGGCAGACTCCTCTCTTCATTGTTGTTGTTTTGTTGAAGGTTGCAGGGAGTGTTTCATTTGTTTGTTTGGCTCAAGAGAAATAAAGTTGTCTTGATTCATGTCAAGCAGAGCAGGTGCCCAGCTCTTCACTGGCTGACACTTCTTAATGACCATCTGGGCAGGGATCCCAAAATGAATCAGCCACCCGTGAAAGGCTTACCCACCCCTAGAAGATTCCTAATAATTATCTGGTGCTTGGTTAATAGAGAATAACAGAACACACTTCTAATCAAAGTGAAGCAACTTTCAAATCCCAGATGTCCAAAAAATTACCTGGTAGAAGGAGATTGTGTTGTTCAATGTGATTTTCTCCTGAATGTTAAAACCAAGCACATGTGATAGAAAATCTAAGTACCCAACTCAAAGATAAGTCTAAATCTGCAAGTTTTAAAAATATATTAGGACCAATATTCTTAAGAAAAGATATACCAACTAAAAAGCATAGCAAATAACATACTTCTTAAGGACACTCTGCAGATAGTTTCCAGAACATGTAGTTTCTAAAGTTCACAGTGGTTCTAACGCATCATTTTTAAATAAACTCAAAGTTCCCTGAACAATGTATTATTAGAGTGGCTCCTTTTTGGGAGAAATTATAATATATCATTCCATAAGATTACCAAACAGATATCTGGGGATACCTTCCAAAAGTCAGCATCCTTACCTTGAATTTCATAATCAATTCCACTGGTGGACCACAGTGAACTGACTAGCATCAAGAGGATGTTGGCCATCTGAAAAGCTTGGCATTTTTAAACAGACACAACTAAAAGGAGAAAGGATTGTCTGAGATAGAGAAACTTGGAAACGGTGATGTTAAAGCAACTAATGTTCCAGCCTCCTGCCAGTATAGAGTCCCACTGCCCTGACAGTTTCAGGGAAAGGAGGAAGACACATGAGACTGACAATTATAACTCATCCTTTAACATTAATTCCTGTGGAGACACAAGGTCAAATCATCAAACTGTCTATTTGACACGACTCAGAGAAGCACCAGGTTCAAATAACCTTGCATGGATCCATGAAGAACCAGCCTGGGAGGTAGTTCTTCTACTACAGGGTTGATCTACATGTTATGTAGATAAGGGAGGCAGAATTAGAGCTAATTTCCTCGAGAGATTCAAGTGTAATCTACATGATATTCTCATTAATTACTTATCAAAATATGGTTTAACACCTGAATGGTCAAAGGCCAGACCGAAGCATAATTATCAGTGGCTCAGTGTCAGTCGAAGCACCATAGAGTATCATTAAAATGAAGGCTTGAATTACAAGCACAGCTTAGTCCTTCAGATAACACAAAGTGAGGTGGAGCTGTTTAGAAGTCATGGTATCCTAATTAAAAGCACCTGTAATTTTAAAAATAGGAAAACATGCTCAACTTCATTAGTCATCAAGGAAGTACAAATTAAAGCACACGTGATACAATTACATACCACTAGAATGGCTAAAATGAAAAAGACTGACAATACGAAATGTTGGTGAAGATGGGGGTTTAAATTGGCACAACCAGTTTGGAAAACTGTTTGGCAATATCTAGTAAAGCTGAGCATACACGTACCTGATGACTCCACAATCCCATTTCTAGGTCTATACCCAACAGAATTGGGTAAGCATGTTCACCAAATCACTTCCACTTTTAGGCTATTGTAAAGAGTGCTGCTATAAATATTCTTCACAGAATATTCAAAAGTTCAAAAACAGGCAAAACCAATCGATGGTGTCAAGAAGTCAGAAATAGTGATACTGTTGGGGCAGGCAAGGAAGGCTGCTGGTAATATTCTGTTTCTTGATCTGGACGTTGGTTACACAGGTCTGTTAACTTTGCAAAAAAAAAAAAATTTTTTTTGAGATGGAGTCTCACTCTGTCACCCAGGCTGGAGTGCAGTGGTGCAATCTCGGCTCACTGCAAGCTCCACCTCCCAGGTTCATGCCATTCTCCTGCCTCAGCCTCCTGAGTAGCTGGGACTACAGGTGCCCGCCACCATGCCCGGCTAATTTTTTTGTATTTTTAGTAGAGACAGGGTTTCACCGTGTTAGCCAGAATGGTCTCAATCTCCTGACCTCATGATCCGCCCACCTCGGCCTCCCAAAGTACTGGGATTACAGGCGTGAGCCACTGCACCCAGCCCACTTTGCAAAAATTTATTGAGCTGTCTACTTATAATCTGTATACTTATAATAGTATTGTATTCTATATGATATGGCTGAATTTTGTCCCCACAAAATTATATGTTGAAGTCCTAATCCCCAATGTGATGGTATTTGGAGCCAGGACTCTGGGAGATAAATGGCTTTAGATGAGGTCATAAGAATGGGGCTCTCATGATATGATTAGTATTCTTACAATAACAGACACCCGGGAGTTTGGTCTCTGTCTTTCTGCCATGTGAGGACATAGCAAAAAGGTGACTGCAGCCTAGGAAGAAGGTGCTCATTGGAACCAAATATGCCAGCAGCTTGATTTTGGACTTCCCAGCCTCCAGAGCTATGAGAAACAAATGTCTGTTGTTTAAGCCACATAGTCTAGGGTATTTTGTAAGAGCCTGGCAAAACGAGGAACCTAGGGATGTGTGAGACCAACTTCATCATTTTTTTTCCTATAATCAAACTGGACACAGGAAACTATTTCCTTACAAAAGGAGAATTGAAAGAGGTAGTAAGTTCCCCAAAGTCATTTCTCCATGATTATTTGGTTCTGTCAAGTGAAGTGCTTATAGTTTTAATGGCCAGACAGTGCTTACAACTTTAGCTGTGTTTTGCTTGTGTAAAGACAAGTTTGGTATTCAATGCTAAGACTAACAAAGTTATAGAAAAATGCGTAAGTGCAATTTTAACTCTACTAGAGATGCAAAACTTTGGGAACATGGATATGTGTTTTTTATCTATTTTAAGTGTGAAAATGGAATGTGATTAAGAACAACCACTCTGTTAGATAATACGCATCTTTAGAAATGGACCTGTGATAAGCTTTTAGTGGTAATTTAGTAACTGGCTATAAATATTCACCATAAAACTTAGCAGAGCATCTCAGAATGTTTTTATTTATTAATAATGAAAGTTTATAGAGCTCTTTCTGGAATGGTTGTTTGGGCCCAGAATCTAACTTCACACCACTCTTTGGTCTGTGCCTGCCTGAGGCAGTGATTCATCTTAGACATCCTCTGGAGACCCCTCCAACTTCTGTGGTTCTGCAATAAAGAGATAACCTACAAGAAAGAAATCAGCATGCAAAGAAAACATTTCCATTGGAACACTTGTTCTGGTCTGGATTCTCCAAATTATCTTTTCCTAGGAATTCGAGACTACTGTTCCTTCTTAAATCAGGAAAAAGAATATTTAGGTATAAATCTCCTACCTTTCCTGATCTCCACAAGAGAAAAAAAAATCAAACAATTTATCATTCTGATACTGAATCAAGAGTGGTTAAAAGTAGTAAATTAGCAGAGAATCTTATGGCTGTACAGAGCCACAGTAAAACAATCAGTAAGATAAAAGAGAAAGAAAAAGAGCAACAGAGAGAGAACCAAGGAGATTCCAGGTAAATAATTCTCATTTTTTAAGGATCTTGGCCTGAGGCATTTTTGTGAATTTTAGATAAAGATATTCAGCCTCCGCAGAAACCTTTAATGAAACACCCAACCCAACAATAATGTGTTTCCCTGCTGTGGCGGAAGCCTGCACTTCCATTTTCCAATGGTCATGATCTGTATTTCCATACAAGAAAGAAGGCCAAGCAAACAGGATTTTTCTATAAGGCAATTAAGGTAGAACATGGATTAGGATGAAAATAAAGTGACTCTTTATCTTCTTTTATGTAAATATTTTTCCTAATATACCACCTGCTGGAAGCCCGTGGCAGAATATGATTGCAAGAATACAACTGTGAAGCAATTTTCTGAATTCCTGAGTAATTCAGTCAAAAGTGGGACAGCCCTTGAGTTATCCAAGATGTGATCTCAAACTACTGCTCTGCCCTACTTTTACAGACATGCCCCAGAAATTTCTATGTATCCATTTTTCTATTCAGTGAGATAAATTCCTTTTGTTTTCTCATTGAGTCTGAAATCTAATCAGTTAACAAATAACCTTTCCACTGCCAAGTCTAAGTCCTCTTGGATCTCCTCACCCTCTCACCTTCATGCTGACAAGCCCCATCAATCCTGCTGCACACACAACACTCTAAAATATGCCTTCGAATAGGTGTCTCTCCCTGTGGGCAATGCCCTTTTTCCTCCTCTGTACCCACTCAAATTCTAGGCCTTCAAGACAGAACTTAAACACACCTTCTCCAGGTAACTTTGCTAGATGAAACCTGCTTCTCTCTCTCTCTCTGTCTGTCTCTGTCTCTCTCTCTCTCTCTCTGTCTCTCTCTCTCTCTCTCTCTGTGAGACAGGGTGTCACTCTGTTGCCCAGGCTGGAGTGCAGTGGCACAGTCATGACTCACTGTGGCCTCGACCTCCCCGGGCTCAAGTGATCCTCCCACCTCAGCCTCCCAAGTAGCTGGGACTACAGTCACACACAACCAAGACTGGCTAATTTTTGTATTTTTTGTAGAGATGGCATTTCGCCATGATTCCCAGGCTGGTCTTGAACTCCTGGGCTCAAGTAGTCTGCCCTCCTTGGCTTCCCAAAGTGCTGGGATTACAGGTGTGAGCCACTATGCCCAGCCTTCACTCCACTCTCTTAACACATAAAAATCAAAGTCAAATCCTGTGAAAGTAAATTCCAGGTATTTGACTATGCTAGACTTTGGTTCTTTTTAACTTTGCTTGAAATAATGCAACTTTTATGTGAGCATTTGGTTCTTGGTTCTCCTAGCCCCAGCCCATATTTCCACTGCTACCTACCCCCTAACCCGACGCCCCACACACACACTCAAACACACACATACACACAACAGGTTGATCCAGAGCAGGAGTCGCTTTGATTATTTTGCACCATTTGTTCCTTGCATTTCTCTCTATCCTTCCTAGATAAGCAAGAATACTGGTTTTTTGCACTATAGTTATTGAATAAATAACTATAAATAAATGACAAATTTATTTACAGTTAATTTGCCATTTATTTATAGTTAAATAAATAAATTGGAAAATAAATGTTTGCCACTTTTTTGATAGCTAGAGATAAAAGGACATGGAAACTAAGCTGCCCAAATAAATACTTGATCCAGTAGGCACCTAAAATGTCAACATCAATGGTTTTCTTGAGGGTGACTATCTTTGGAGGTGGAAGCTGGAATGGGAAGGATTTTAATTAATCTCCATATGGAATTACATAGCATTTTCATAAATCCCTGCTTGATTTTCCCCATGGATCAAAGACCAGGGAACTGTGAGGATCCCAGTTCTCTGACCTGTCAGCCTGGAGATGTGTCCTTTGGTCAGGCTGCCCCTTCATCCTCTAGCAGAGTTTGGTGGTGGTGGTGGTTTTGTTGTTTTAATCTGGTTGCATACCAACCCCGCCAGAGTTTCCCGTCTGTGAACACCACAGAAATAACTGCTGGAATGTTTTCGTGTGCCCCTATCACAGCATTTACCCACTGTCCGGTGATGATTTATTCATATGCCAGTCTCCCATGATTAGAGTTGCCAGAATTAACAAATTAAATACAAGATACCAGTTTAATTTATATTTCAGACCAATAATGAATAACTTATTAGTGTAAGTATAACCTGAATATTGCGTGGGACATAATTACACTTTTTAAAAATATTCATTGTTTATCTGAAATTCAAATTTTATCCTGTATTTTATCAGTTGTCCTGTATTTTAGCTGGCAACCCTATCCACAATAGACTGGAATCATTCCTTTACCGCCACCCCTACCTTATGCCATGTCTTATGAGCACCTCAGAAATGATTATCTTGCATGTATGTAAATAACTTTCTTTTTTTGTTTGTTTTTTGTTTTTTTGTTTTGAGACTGAGTTTCACTCTTGTCACCCAGGCTAGAGTGCAATGACGCGATATTGGCTCAATGCAACCTCCACCTCCCCGGGTTCAAGTGATTCTCCTGCCTCAGCCTCCCAAGTAGCTGAGATTACAGACACGCGCCAGCATGCCCAGCTAATTATTGTATTTTTTTTAGTAGAGATGGGGTTTCACCATGTTGGCCAGACTGGTCTCGATCTCCTGACCTCAGGTGATCCACCTGCCTCAGCCTCCCAAAGTGCTGGGATTACAAGCATGAGCCACCGTGCCCAGCCTATAAGTAACTTTCATTCAGAGTTTAAATGGCATCAAGTTGCACTGAAAGTTAATTTTTCACAATAGAAAGCACAAAAATATTAAATGTTCATTTAGCCTGACTTTTAGCATGAGTAGATCCAGCTAAAAAGAAGGATGATATTGCTTACAAAGAGTAAATGAGGGGCCAGGCATGGCGGCTCATGCCTGTAATCCCACCACTCTGGGAGGCCAAGGTAGGTGGGTCACTTGATGTCAGGAGTTCTAGACCATCCTGGGCAACATGGTGAAACCCCGTCTGTACAAAAAATACAAAAATTAGCCAGGTGCAATGGCACGCTCCTGTAATCCCAACTACTTGGGAGGCTGAGGCAGGAGAATCACTTGAACCCAGGAGGCAGAGGCTGCAGTGAGCCAAGATCATGCCACTGCACTCCAGTCTGGCAACAGAGATTCTGTCTCAAAAAAAAAAAAAAAAAAAAAAATGAGAACACTTGCCCATTTTGAACAGCAGCATTCATCAACTGATTCCTTCCACTCACATTATAAGGATATGTAGAACCAATGGCCCAGGTCAGAGGGCAGGCCACTGTCAGGCATGCAACAACCGACACTTGTAGCTTTCCAAATAGACAAAGCTTCATGGCCTCATTTCCCGCAAGGCTATCCTATCTTCCTTCCTCCTATCCCAAAACGTTGTTCGTTCGTACAAGTCATATTTCTCAAAAAAAAAAAAAAAAAAAAAGGAAGATAAGAAACAGGAAAATCTACCACCATAGAGTTGGAACAAGATAAGAGAAATAAGCTGTCTGGATTCTGGTTTAGCAACGGAGAAAGGAATTAAGAACCTGATAGATTTCACAAGTGGAAAGATGAATACAGAGGATAAAGAATATAGAAAAGTTTCTTTAAAGCTGAAATACACACTAAAAAAAGTACATAATACAAAGCAAAATATTCAAGGCTGCAGAGATCAGCAAACACTTCTTCATTGTGAAAATACATTTTTTTAGAATTGTGGATCAAAAGTTTCTTCATGAGGACTTTACTAATTTTTCAGATACCTGAGCCTTCTTGTTAGTAAATCTGTTGTCCTAACAATCCATCTTTTGTATTGTTACTGAGCAAAAGCTACTCTTAAAATTCAAATGTTTTATATAAGTTGGCTGGGCATAGTGGCTCACACCTGTATTCCCAGCACTTTGGGAGGCTGGGGAAGACAGATCGCTTGAGCCCAGAAGTTCAGGACCAGCCTGGGCAAGATGATGAAGTCCCATCTCTATAAAAAATACAAAAATTGGCCGGGCTCATTGGTGCATGCCTGTAGTCCCAGCTACTCAAGAGGCTGAGGTGGGAGGATCACTGGAGCCCAGGAGGCTGAGGTTGCAGTGAACCAAGATGGCGCCACTGCACTTCAGCCTGGGTGACAGAGTGAAACTCTGTCTCAAAAAGAAAAAAAAAATTGTTGGAAAAAAATGGTCTTCAGAAAGCAGAAAGAATGAACCTATATAACTCACTCTTTAGAACCCATTAAAACATTGCTCACTTCCCTTTTTCAAAATTAGTATGTAAATCTAGGAAAGGAACATCAACTGGCACCTGGAGGAGCATGGATTACACACCAGCCCTTCTCCTAGTAGCTGCAAATCCTTGAACAAGTTTTTTCACTTCTATGGCATTGTCTTTAAAATGGAGATATGATACTCATCCATTTGGGGCAAACATCAGTTAACATCTATGGAACACCCAGCATGATTCCCACAATGTATCTATTTCCTTATTCATTCATATTGAGTGCCTCACTATCATGATCATGATCATCATCATCTTTATCAATTTCAGTTACTGATTGCCTGCTATGTGCAAATCGCTTTTCACACATAATCAAGCACGGCTGATCGATCCTTCTAGTCCCTATTTTTTGATTCTATAGGCCCTGCCCTGTTTACAATACTATATTGCCTCTAAGAATAAAAGTTCTTTGATGTAAATCCCTTTACTTCAGCATTATACTCTCTGTATTTTGGAGAGTTAGAGATTTATTGACATTTAATAGCAGCAAAGCCAAGGCCTTCAGAGGTGTGACAACAAACCACACTGTCTCCTGGAAATCAAGTGGGAAATTGTTAGTCTTCTGAATTTCATTGAGCAAGAACCTCCCCAAGAACAAGGGA
>NW_012102787.1:3357628-3414466 GCF_000951045.1 Mandrillus leucophaeus
AAAAAAAAAAATTAGCTAGACGTGGTGATGAGCACCTGTAATCCCAGCTACTTAGGAGGCTGAGGCAGGAGAATCGCTTGAACCCAGGAGGCAGAGGTTGCAGTGAGCTGAGATCGCACCACTGCACTCCAGCCCGGGCAACAGAGTGCGAGACTCTGTCTCAGATAAATAAACAAACAAATAAACAATGTTTACAAAAATTTAAAAAATAACTCTGCAGTTTGAATCTTTTAAAAAATCAATGTATTTTGTTTCTTATTTGAAACCACCTGTTTCAGAATCTCAAAAATGGTGCCCCCAAACTTATTCCTCAGATGGGCTCACACAGGTGCACAAAAATGTTTAGACAAGGACATTTCTTTTTTCTAAGAGGAAAAGATTAGAAAGAACCCAAATGTGCACCAATAAGAAACTAGCTAACATATTGCTTGTCCACTACAATAAAATATTCTGCAATGATGAAAAAAGAGTGGAATAGGTCTCTATATGCTGATATGGACATGTTTCAGAGCCTAAGATGGTACCTTTGTGCAAACTGAGAAAAGGTGCCCTCTTCCAGGCAGGCCCAGGCCCTGCCAGAGAACACAGTTTACTGAATTTCAGCTTCCATTCTCCCCTCAACCAAGTGCCTATGCACAACTATATATGACAACTCTGCCAAGACCTACTAAAGGGGAAGAAGGGAGGTGGGTATAATTTGATACCATATGTGTGTTTCAAAGACAATACACAAAAATATTAAATATATACCTTTATCTTTAAAATATTTCTGGAAGAACACTCAAGAAGCTAGTAACAATGGTTGTCTCTGGGGAGAGAAAATGAGGGTTGTGGGTGGGAGATGACTTTTCACTGTATTCTCTTTTGTACATTTTTTACCATATGCATATAACTTTCTCAATTGAAAAAAAAAAAGAAAGTACTTTTATTTTCTAATGGCATACCCAGAGACTGTTGAGGCCAAGGGCCATGGCTACTGCTGCTATGCAACCTGTCCTCCCACACACCTGGACCTCTCAGCAGCCAACATGCGGTGTCCTGGCCCAGTTCAGCCCACGTGGCTTCCATTTATCTATGTGAAGTACAGATTTTCTAAAGCATATTTTTTCGATGGAACATACGTTGCTTTTATACATTTTTCAACAATGGCAACACATCTCCAAATTATTTTCACTAGGCACTTTTCATTTTAGCCCAGTACCCACCCTGATGCAAACCAGCCATGAATTCTTGTTTTACTTCTGCCAACCACAGTGGGAAAATAACACACCTACACCAATGTGTGCAGTAGTCGCTGAAAATTGCTACAATGGCAGGTTCCTAGCTAACATTTGTAGACTGTGTTTCTAGCATCTTGCTTCTGTGCACAGGATAAACCACTCTGAAAAGTGTTAATCAATAAAAGTCAAAGGTTCCCAGATCCCCAATTAAGAACTGCCCTTGATATGGTCCATTTGCTAGCAGCGTCACCCTAGGCAAGTTCCATGCACACGCTATGTCTCATAGAAAATTGGTAATACTACAATAATCATACTTCCCTCAGAGGATTAGTGTGATGGTTTAATGAGGCAATGCATGTACCTCACGTAGTAACCACCCAATAAATGGTTTGTTCTTGCGGTTTTTGTGGCAAGGTGTTGTTACATGATTGCAGAGATGAGACTGAAACAATTACATGGTAAGTAAGAATACCTATTATCATCTGAACAATCTACACTTACCAAATGTGATCTCATATGGTACATTATCTTTAGTAAGTACAACAATATTTGTTCTTTGAGCTTTAAAGTAAGGTACTTTGAAATACGAGGCCATCTCCTTTATGTTGGTGCTTCATTATGGTTTTTGCCTAATTATAAAAGCTACCCCTATTAAAGTTTGGTGGAAGGTAAAAAGTACACAAAAAGAAAAGATCATCATTCCCAGAAATCCCACTCCAGAAATCCACTATTAACATTTTAGCATATTTCCTTCTAGCCTTTTTTCCATGAATTTTAATAATTGAGATCATATGAAATATATACTTTTCTATCCTTTTTCCTGTTTAGCATTTTATCCTAAATATTTCTCCATATTATTAAAAACTCCATCAATATTGTCATTTTAATAGGTGGTTAGCATTCCATTACATTTATTTATTTAACAAATATTTATTGAAAACCTATTATGTGCTAGACACTCCCTTTGATGCTAGAGCTACTACAGTGAATAAAACAGACAAGCTCTCTCTTCCCATGAAGTTTCTGTGTAGTGTTAATGGTTGTGGTACAAGTTAGAGTAAATTAAGGAGAAAATAGGAGGTAGAAAAGTGGAGGCAGTGCTTATGGACAATGTTTTCAAGAAGGTTAGCTGTAAAGTAACCGTAGCTGGAGGAAAAGGAGTGGTCAATGTTGTACCTAATTTTACTCAATTATTGCACTGAGGAAATACAAATGTGTATTTTAGATGATCTCTTGGGCATTTTGGTAACATTTAAAATTGAGTTTTTAATAAAAGTTGCTAGTGTCCTTCCTAAGCTGGTTTTGGTAAGTCTATTGTGATCTGTATGTAGTAGCTGCACTAATGTTATGGTCTTTTACATCACATAAGCAGAGAATTAAGCTTAAGGGCCATAGCCACTGATACTAAGTCCTAATGCAGGATTCTCCTTTGGCTACCATGTTATCACCTCACAATAACCACTCATCTGACCATGGTGAAGTATTTGATAGAAACCCTCACTACCTTGGATCTCATCCAACTATTTTTGGTGTGTTTGTGTGTTTTTGAAGGCAGGGGAGAGGGAGTATTGTTCCTACAGATTTTTGTACTAGAAATGTTTTCTGGTTCCCTCCCATACCCTCTTCTATGAGAAACAACCTGCTCACAGCCCTGTTAAGGAATGGTGGCCATGTTTTTAGCACATGACCCCACCATTCCCCCACCCCAAAACACACATACACCCACTGACCACACTTGACTGAACCTAGTGTAGACGCTGACACAACAGCAGTAATCGAGGACCTATGAACCTGAATGGATTGACTTGAAAATTCGATTCCTCTCTTAATTGGAGTTGGAGTGACAGGGGCAAATGGCAGTGAAAGTAGAAACTGAAGTAGAGTCAGAATCAAAGAGGCCTTAGTCATGGAAAGCCACAGTAAGCTGCAATTCTGGAAGGCTGGGAACTTTGACTAAACAGAATCAGCTGACCTAGTAGAGAACGAGCACAGAAAGATGTTTATATTGAAGTAGAGATACTGGAAGATTAATTCTCAAGCTTCCAAACTCCCCAAATGAGGCAACTAAAATGTTAGCTAATATTTTTAAAAATGATTTAAATGCATCAATGAGCTGGCATGAAATAAAGGCTTCTATAGTTGCCAGAATATAATCAGATCAGGAACCCTGGCTGGTAAGTGAACACCAAAGCTGGCTTCCATCCTGAAAGTGTCCGCCAATCCCTGGAGGATCTGAGCTTCTGCTCTGAGGGGTTGCACAGAGATACAGGGTCCCACCCAAGATGAGTAATCTAAATGACGACCTCCCACATAATATTGGAACCCAGAGGTCTACACCTCTAGTGCTTAAGTGAATGAGAAAGAGACCCTGATCTACAGAAGGTAGCAGCAAGGAATTACGTCCCTCTTGATCTCAGTGCTGAGCGAAGGGTTAAACCACCTCCTGTGTGTGTTCAGAACCACAAGCTAGTCCTCACATGGCTTGCAATCCAAATGCTATCTATGTAGTCTGAAATACCTTAAGCACAGAATATAATTCCTAGAGTGCCTGGGTTGGTAGTCTCAACTTCAACCTAGGTCTCAAAGGATTCCACAGATAAAGTTCCAAAAGTATAAGCAGCTCTCAGGCAAAAATCACACACACACACACACACACACACACACACAAACCCACAAAGAGACACCATGAGAGAAAACCCATGTAAAGCTTGAAAAAGAATCTTCTTCACCCTGCAGTCCCTGTCCTTGGACAGCCATGAGATCCATTTTAATGATGTAATAAAGCCTTCCCTTATTTGATAAATTTTACAGAAATGTTGTTCTTAAAAAAAAAATCACAACTCCCTTGTTATCAACTTTTGTTTCTAAACAGTGGCTGAGAGCATGGATCTTAACAGCAGCAGTAGCAGAGCTCTGCTGCCCTGACTTACCTTTATCTTTACTGTTACTGCATTGGTTTCTGAGCCTCATGCTGCAACCTCACTCCTTTGTCATCATCAAGTGCCAATGATCTTATGCATCTCTCTTTAGTATCTATTTGAATGACACACTGGATGAACAAGAGGAGCTTACTGTGTCCTACTGGGACTTGATTGCAGAAGAAATGTATTAGGAGACTCTTGTGGGAAATCTAGCTTATGCTAATCAAATCCAATTTGGATGATTGTAAATGCCTGGGAATTAAGGAGAGTAAAATCAAAGAGGCAAAGGAATGGCCACCTCATTCCTCAAAAGAGTTGAACATAAGAAATAACTAGTCTTATCATTTTTAGACACAATGGGAAATACTCCATAGGCGAAAGTCTGGTCTATGCAGATAAATCTTTCACATAAAGGTGAATAAAGCAACTGTTAACCAGTTTTAAAAGACATTATATGGCACTATTACTAAAGACGGCATTTTGTAAACCTGTGGTCCCCTTCTGGGAATGATCACACTGCCTCAAATCCCTAGGCCTACAGACGGGGATAAAAATGTCTTTGATTCTCCAGAGAACTCTATGTTGGCTAGCCGCCAACTGATGCAAAGACTGGTTTTTCTTGAAAGTTTCACCAGCGCTTCTGTTTGTTTTCCTGTTAAACAAGCAAACCACCTGGTTGTTGACAAGACTCTGATGGTAAGACTTCCAGGTGAGTGGCAGGAAGACAGAACGAACCAGAACTCCTGACCTTGGTCTCAGGCTACATTAACACTTTTTGGTTAATACAATTAATCACAGAGAAAGAAGATGCAATTGGGAGCTAAAGCCTATGCCTTCTTAGCCTTTTCTTTTTACTCTGTGAGGAACTATTTTGAGCTTAATTGGACTTTTATCTGAAATGTTCAGTTGTATGACCCTTCCCTTGCTCTGCAATGAACCTGCCGCAGTACAGTTATTTCCTGTGAAGGTCAGGTATACACTGATATTTGAAAACAATTCATCATTAGGCATTAAGGAAATGAGACGAGCATTTCAATTCCTCCTTTCCTTGTTTGGAAAGTCATTTTCAATTTCAGATTAAGTGAAAATTTAAGGTCTAGTAGTGGTGATTTAAGGTGTAGTAGTAGTAGTCAAAACAGTAAGTCAGGTATGCATCCACTGCAGATGAGCTTAGTGAAAATTAATCCAATCTGAACTCTACAAAATCATTTTAGAACTGGGGCGTTGAGGCTATCCAGGAGTTATTTAATATCTCAATTGATATTTCAGCAAAAGACCTTTTCTTCTACCTTCTCAACTTGCTTCATTTGAAAAGGTATTTTTTTTAATGCTACTGGGAGTTTAGCCTTAGTAACTTCTGATTGGGCCAATTACAGTAGTTGACTAATTTAAATCACCAAGTATTTATTGAACATCTACATGTTCAAGGCATTATGCTGTGACAATTAAGCCAAATGTCAAGCAAAAGGAGGCATCTAAAATCAGTTGAATTTCACAAACTTCATCACTGAGGGTCTCAAACAAAACATGATAATATTTTTAATTTTGTGAATTCTGACTTAGCTTAACTGAAGGCTTCTTATCTAATCTTTATCAGATAATATACTTAACATCTTTATTCATTACAAGAAATTTATTTTACTGTAAAACAAAATGCCATCTTTGTCTTCATTATCATCAACAACAATCAACTTTTACAAGGTGCCCACTGCCTATAGGGCACTGTGCTAGAGAAATACAGTATGATAAAGCTGCTACTTTCACAATGTTATTTAGGTTGGTGCAAAAGCAACTGTGGTTTTTGCAATTTAAAAGTAATGGCAAAAACCACAATTACTTTTGAACCAACCTGCTACAATCTAGTGGAAGAGCCAAAATATACAAGAGGGTACTGGGAGAATCTGGATACAGAGTGGAAACACAAAGGGTTCTTTAGTGTGTTGAACCATACTCTGTACCCTGTCAGTCACAGTGGTTACAAGAACCTATATATGTATGTGCAAAAACTCATAGAACTGTAACCAATAAAAGTCAACTTTACTGCATATTTTTAAAAAATTTAATTTTCAGTGCATAAGAGGAAAGCAGAAGCAGATTTCCCATAAAGCTGATGAAGCTAAAGCTTCAGGGCTCTCACAAGCACATCTCCTTTCAAAGCCTGGTACCTGTTTTATACTCTTTGTCATAAAGAGAGACTTTATGAAAATGTGGAGTGTTTATGCCACATTCCAAAATGTTTAAGTCTCAGGACCTATAAAACTTGGATTCACCCCTTGGATATATGACTCTAAAGTAATTAAATTTATTTCCATTGTTGAATACAGAGAAAGGTAAATAACAGGATGAGGCAGCAAATGCTGAATGCTGGGAATTCAGAAGAAAGAATGATGACCGAGGACCAGGAAAGTCAGTGGAATTTGGATTGGGTCTCAATAATAAGTAGTCTGACTCTATTGTTAATGTTTGACTGCTGAGAGCTTTTGGCCCCACTATATCTATACGCCTCCTGCCAGTAAGAAACTTGGCTGGTCCAGGGAAACCCTTCCTTTGCTGTTGGCAGTAAATTCAAACCACACAAGCCCCAGCCTATGTGGGAACCTTAAACCGAACCCCACTCCCTAATCACAATAAAATCCAAGCCAGTCTACTTTCCCTGCTCTCTCAATGCATTTTTGGACTAGCTTGGGAGCCTTGCTTGCTTTTCATGCAAAGCCTCATTATGTGAGTAATGAACCTTTTCTATCCTCTTGGTAAGTATGTGGTATCATCAATGTTGACATTCAAACCAAATTTTGGATGGGAACCAAATATCGGGTAATGGATCCAGCCAGTTCTGTTTTTATAACAGTCTTGAAAATTGATATAATTTAGATGCAAAAAAAAAGGACATTTTAGAGAGTGAAATTGCTTATGCAAAGACATGAAGGAAAAATATGAAAACTGTGTTTACAGGGTAGGTTAACTGAAGCTACCAGTTTGCTAGAAGAGTCAGAGGGATGGTGATAAGACCAAAGTGGTAGGTAGGGGTCACTGAACAGGATGAGAAATACGGATTTTAACATTTGGACAGTATGAAATACCAAAGATTTTTTATGAAAGGGGAAATAACAGGGTCAAATAGGTATTCTAAGATTGTCCATCTAGCTATAAAATGTAGAATGGCTTGGAGGTAGGGAGGTCAAAATAGAAGAAAACCAGTTAGAAAACTGTCTTATTATTTGAGCATAGGATGTCAAGGGTCTGGTTGTTGTGATGCAAATGGAATGGAAAAGGAGGGGTTAATATAAAATATAGCGAAAGATATTTCACTATAGATGTATATCTACAGTACAGATGTTGGATCAGGTCTGTTTTCCTGATTTTGAATTGGAAATATCATTACAAGCTCCTAATTTTCTCTCTCTCAGATCTGATCTCTTTCTGTCTTCCTTTTTTTTTTTTTTCTAGAGATGGGTTCTTGCTATGTTGTCCAGGGTGGAGTGCAGTGGCTTTTCACAGGCGCAATCCTACTACTGACAGCACCAGAGTTTTGACCTGCTCCGTTTCCAACCTGGGCCGATTCATCCCTCCTTAAGCAAGCTGGCGGTCCCTGCTCCCAGGAGGTCACCATATTAATGCCATATTTAGCGTGGACCCCCAATTGGCATAGCGCATTACAGCCCAGAAATCCTGGGTTCAAGGAACCTGACTGCCTCAGCCTCCTGAATAGCTGAGACTACAGGCACGTGCCACCATGCCCAGCTTTCTTTCTATATTTCCTAGCTCTGCCCACTGAAAATGCCCAAAATAATGATGACTTCAGTAGCAATGAGTATCTTAACACCGTATTTTTATCTCCAAACATAATTTTACACTAAAGTGAACCAGGGCTCTTTGGATAAATGTTTGATTCCAGATCTGGGATAAGAATGATAGAAATTGGTCCTGAAACATCTTGTCAACACAGATAGTAGGAATGTTATCAAAGGCTACTGGAGTGTCAAAAGGACCCAGGAATATACCTGAAGAGGCTCCCACTGGCCAAAGAAGGGAAAATTTGAGTATCAATGAGGATAATAATGGCAACATATTGAAACATTAAAAATTCTTAAATCCATGAGTTTACTAACATACTGTGGGGGAAAAAAAAAGAGAAGAAAACAGATTGCCACTATTGGAGGGTGCTAGGGAACCAAATTGTATTTAGAGAATTGGTCAATAAAGGGAAAAAAATCAGGCATGTATCCCCTTTTCTAAATGAGTTGTATCGATGGGTAACCAAAAGTCAATGAGGATGAATCTCTCTTTATGAAAGTATTCTAGCTACCAATCAAACAAACAAACAAAATATTCTAGCTAACAAACAAAAATGACAGAATTAGAATATCAGCATTCTCCAATCCCTAATGAATTAATGGATCTAGACATTTTATATCAACAAATAATAATGCCACAAAGAGACACAGCAGATATTATAGGACTCCTAACACAATGCCACCTACAAACGTGCCTTGCCCAAATAGCTGAAGATGATTGTGTCAAATCTCCTGATTTAATTACTAACTAACAGGATGTACAGGGAACAGATGAGCATGGTAAATAACATGCTTGGGCTGCAATCAGCAAAATCCAGGCTGAAAACTGTACAGGACAAAAAACCTAGTTTCTTTTTGTTTTTTTTTTTTTCTTTGAGATGGAGTCTCACTCTGTTGCTCAGGCTGGAGTGCAGTGGCGCAATCTCGACTCACTGCAAGCTCCGACTCCCAGGTTCACGCCATTCTCCCGCCTCAGCCTCCCGAGTAGCTGGGACTACTGGCTCCTACCACCACACCCGGCTAATTTTGTTTTTGTATTTTTAGTAGAGACAGGGTTTCACCCTGTTAGCCAGGATGGTCTCAATCTCCTGACCTTGAGATCCGCCCGCCTCAGCCTCCCAAAGTGCTGGGATTACAGGCGTGAGCCACCGCGCCCAGCCAAAAACCTGGTTTCTTTAACAAATAAATTATAAAGAAAAAAAAGGAAAGTTGGAGGGGAAACCTACAGCTTTAAAAAAAAAAAAAAAAAAAAAAAAAAAAAGAGATTTAAGCCAATAATAATAATATATGTACTTACGTGGATCTGAATCCAAAAAGAAAAAGACGATTAGAAGTATGAACCCTGATGGATATTGACAATGTGAAGGCTCCAGTGACTCCTGTGTACATTGGGTATATTTCTCGGCAGTGATTCCAAATGTTAATTAATTTCATAAGTACTCAGCAAGTTCAGTAAGACAAAAATTCAAAAAAATTCTTTAACTGTTATTGCCGATATCTATATTTTTAATAATTTTTTTTCCTGTTTTCAGTTTTGTTTTTAATTAACAAGTTTTATTTTTATTTGTTAACAAAATTGCAAGGGTATAGTGTTAGTAAATTTTATTTTAGTTCTGCATTATAGATAATTTAAAATTAATTAGCTTTAATTCACTTTTGAAAAGAAAATAATATTTAAAAACCGGGTATGCAGAAAAACTAAATGGGTAGATATATGATGGAAAGAGTCAGTATTGAAAAGATAATTTCCTCCAAATTAATCTACAAACATAATTCAAGTCCAATCAAAATCCCAGCAAGATTTTTCATGTGACAAGGTAAATCTTAAATTTATATAGAAAATTGGACGTCTAAGAAAAGCCAAGATAATTCTGAGGAAAGAGCTCTTCCCTGCTATGTAACAAGATTTATTATAAAGCTATAGTAACTAAGACAGTGGAATATTGGCACAAAGATGGATAAATGGGTTAAGGAAACTGAATAGAAAGTACAGAAAGAGACCTATGTATATATGGGAACTTAGTACAAGTGGTCAAATAATGGGGGAAAGGATTAGCTAGTCAATAATTGTGTTATATTCCTAAAATTATAACAGTAATATAAGTTATTTTGAAAAACACAGTTCTTTACAAATACATCTATCCGCAATAAGCAAAAGTGTAAAACATTGATTGGATACCCATAAAATATATATAACTCATGGCTTCTGGGGGACAGAAAAGAATATATGTCCTAAACCTTACAGGTAATTTTTTCAAATCTTTAAATATAAATTGTATAAGATGTTACAGCTTTTAGTATTGGATAGTAAGTAAAATTATATTTGCTATATTATCTTTTGTTCTTTACAAGTTGACATCAGTGTATGTTATAATTCAACATATAATAACAGCACAAATCATTGGAAATAAGAAAGATTTATTCCATAAATGATTTAGGGCAATTGGTTACTATAATGGGAACAGAGTTAGATTGACAACTTGTATCATGTACCTAAATAAATTCCAGAGATAAATGTAATAATTTAGATCATTAAAACAAAATTCTATACCTGTTTAAGGTAAAACTTTCTAAGGATAAAACAATGGAAGAAATCACAAAGGGAAATACTAATAGATTAGACTAAGTAAAAATATTAAATTTCTACATGTCCTAAAGTGCCACCAAAAAAACTTCAAGGCGAATAATAAACTATGAAATATCTTGAGACTAATATGACAAAATGTTGATATCCTTGATTTATAAATTAACAAGGAAGATATTTAACCATAGGTACAAATACTCAACATAACTATTAAAAAATACAAACTAAAATAAGATGCTCTTCTTATGTATTATATTAGCAGTTATTTCAGTAATTTTCATTGTTGGTGAATCTGGGTTAAATTGGCATTGACATACCTCTAGTGGGTATATAAATACATTTTCCCCCATTATTCCTGCAAATAACATCACTTTCATAGTCTTTTCAGGTTTTTGTATTTCTCATGACAGAATGGCTCCACCCAGACCCATCAACCAGTCCTGTGACCTCTACCCAGGAACCGACACAGCACAAGTGGACAGCTTTGACTCCCTATGATTTCACCTCCAACCCAATCAGCACTCCCCAATCCCTGGCCCCCTACCTGCTAAACTGTCCTGAAAAACCCTAGGTTCCAGATTTTTGGAGACTGATTTGAGTAATAATAAGCATCTCCCATTAAAGCAACAACAACAACAAGACTTTCAGGCAAGCTTTTTATCAATAGACATTGAAACTAAGATTAGGACCCTTTGATTTGTAAATTTATTGTGTACCTTCTATGAATCATTTAAAGGAAATAATCAGAAACTTAAATAAAGGATATAAGGAGTGCTGAGGCAGGTGTATCACCTGAGGTCAGGAGTTCAAGACCAGCCTGGTCAACATGGTGAAACCCTGTCTCTACTAAAAATACAATAATTATCTGGGTGTGGTGGTGCACGCCTATAATCCCAGCTACTCAGGAGGCTGAGACAGGAGAATTGCTTGAACCCCAGAGGTGGAGGCTGCAGTGAGTCAGGATTGTGCCATTGCACTCCAGCCTGGGCAACAAGAGTGAGACTCCATCTCAAAAAAGAAAAAAAAAGACCTGTTGAGTAATAAACACAAATAACTAGTATTTTTCTAAGTTCTCCATCACTGGAATGTTCTCTGTGAGTCATCATAGTAAAGACTAGAAGCAACTAAAATGTTCAAACATTGGAGAAAAAGTATGATATATTACTTCTAGTTTCAAGATAGACATTAAGTGCTCCCTTTTCATAACCACCAAAAGAACATAAAGCTGAAACATAAATCCCATCTTTGATAAAACTAGATGGTGACTTGTATTCATTTCTTAGGGCTCTATAACAAATTACCAAAACTAAGTGGCTTAAAAAAGAAATGGGGCTGAGTACAGTGGCTCACGCCAGTAATCTCAGCACTTTGGGAGGCCAAGGTGGGCAGATCACTTCAGGCCAGGAGTTCAAGACCAGCCTAGCCAACATGGGGAAACCTGGTCTCTACTAAAAATACAAAAATTAGCCAGGCATGGTGGCTCATGCTTGTAATCCCAGCTACTCAGGAGGCTGACGTGGGAGAACTGCTTGAACCCAGGAGGCGGAGGTTGCAGGAGCCAAGATCACGCCACAGCACTCCAGCCTGACAACAGAGCTAGACTCCATCTCAGGGGGAAAAAAAAAATGTATTCTGTCACAACTCTGGAAGTCAGAAGTCCAAAACAAGGATCTTGGCAGGGCTGCCCTCCATCTGTAGATTCTAGGAGAGAACCACTCTTTGCCTCTCTTAGTATCTAGTGGCTTCAGCCCTGCCTTGGCTTGTGGTTGCATCATTCCAATGTCTACCTCTGTGGACACATTGCCTCCTTCTCTTCCTATCTGTCTTCTACTCTGTGTCCCTCTTATATGAGGATACTTGTGGTGGCATTTAGGGCCCACCTAGATAATCCAAGGTAATCTCCTAATCTCGAAATCATTAATTTACTCACATCTGCAAAGACTTCTTTCCCTAAAAAGATAATATTCACATAGTCTAGGATTTTGACCTAGATATCTTTTGGGGGATCATTTTTCTGACTACCACAACAACTAGATCTCAGCCCCTTATACATGAAGATTAAAAACAGGAGCATGATAAATGAACGTGCAGGGAGAAAAGAAGGTCAAACCAAAAAATCCACACAGTGTATGGCAATAAATTACAACAGCAATACTATAGTAATAATAACTAACATTAATTGAATAGTGATTTGGTACACAGAACCTTGGAAGAGCTCAGAAAATAGGAGAACTAGAGACCTTTGAGGACAGGTGTGGACCAAAGAGCTGAAGATGAGGATTCGTTGATAAATATATATAAAGAAAAATTAAGCCACTCCTAAATTAGGTTCTCATTTTTATTCTGTATGGTCAGGTAGCTACCCCTTCTTTACCTTATAGTATCTGGAGAAATCAAACCAGAAAGTCTTCAGGCTTAAGAAACCAGGCAAAAGGAGGATAGAGACACAGTACTATGCTGAGAACAGACAGACCAAATGAAAATCTGCATCCTGGATTTTTCACTGTCAATTCTAGAGCACAAGCAGCCAATCTTACATCCCAGGCAGGAGATGGTTAGTATCCTCCTCTGAAGACACCAATATATGCTAACATATAAGGAGTTCAATTCAAAAACTCTCTGCTCATCACTTGTTCCACAGCAACCAGCCCCACACATGCACACACAGCTTCCAATCAGCTTTTTAGTGCTCCATTCCTAACTACAAATAGATACACTCTCTTGTACCAGAAATTTGAGGAAAGCCTCCAACATGAGAGAAAAAAATAAACAATGAGGGGATGAGGGGTGCAGTACATAGGACAGTGAAACAATGCTCACGGCAGAAGAAAATTTCAAACATACTACCATTCATAGCTTCAGAGAAGAAATGATGATAGCAAAAAGGACAGACTCAATTGGGGGACTGGGAAATACGGTCTAGGAAAGGACAAAGAATTCCACAACAACAAAAAAGCAAACAAAACAAACAAATACATAAAGAGATTGGCATTTAAAAAAAGCTAATTAGAAAATAAATTCAAAGGTCTAAATTAATAGGAGAGAAGGTAGAAAACAATAGAAGGAAATTATTAAAGAAATCGTATACTTTCTAGGACTACTAGTCATGAGTCTTCAGATTAAAAAGCCAATTAATGAAAGAAAGAGCTGCATCACTACAAAAGTTCAAAACACTAAAAATAGAAAAGACTTTGAAAAGGTCTAGGGGATGGATGCGAGAGAGAACAGGTTATACTATGAATCACAACTTAAAATGGCACAAGATTTCTCTCAGCAACACAGAAACTTAGAAGGCAATGAAGCAATGTCTCAAAACTTCTGCATAAAAATTATTTCAGTCTCAAACTCTCTACCCAATCAAATTATTCATGCAACATGAAGATAAAATTAATAGATATTATTTTTTAGAGCACTATTAGGTTTATAGAAAAATTGAACAGAAATTAAGGAGCACCCATACATTCCTTTCCCTACCTTTTTCCCCCACCTTAGGCCACAGTTTCTTCTGTTATTGACATCTCACATGGATATGATACATTAGTTACAATTGATGAATGAATATTGATACATTATTATTATTTACTGAAGTCCATAATTTATATTAGGGTTCACTTTGTGTTGTATACATCTATGGGTTTTGACAAATGTATAATCAAATGGATCCACTATCATAGTATCATACAGAGTAGTTTCACTGCCTAAAAATCCCATGTTCCATGTCTTCAGCCCTCTCTCCCTTCCTCTTGAACCCCTGACAATCACTGATCTTTTTACTGTCTCTATAGTTTTGCCTTTTCCAGAATATCATATAGATGGAAGCACACAGTATATTGTCTTTTCAGACTAGCTTTTTTCACTTAGCAATATGCATCTACATTTCCTCCATGGCTTTTCTTGGCTTGATAGCTTACCTCTTTTTATTGCTAAATAATATTTTATTGTATCGATGTTCCATAGTATGTTTATTTATTCAGCTATTGAAGGGCATCTTGGTTGCTTTCAAGTTTTTCAAATTATGAATAAAGCAGCTATAAATATTCATATGCAGTTTTTTTTGTTGGATATAAATCTTCAACTCATTTGAGTAAATAATAGTGAGCATGACTGCTGAATTGTATAGTAATACTATATTTACTTTTGTAAGAAATTACCAAACTGTTCTCCAAAGTGGCTGTACTATTTTGCATTCCAACCAGCAATGAATCAGAGTTCCTGTTGCTCCACTTGGTCAACAGCATTTGGTGGTGTCAGTGTTTCAAATTTTCAGGTTCTAATAGTTGTGTAGCGATATCTCATTGTAGTTTTTTGTTTTTCTTGTTTTTGTTTTTGTTTGAGACAGAATCTCGCTCTGTCACCCAGGCTGGAGTGCAGTGGCACAATGTAAGCTCACTGCAGCCTCTGCCTCCCAAGCTCAAGTGATCCTCCCACCTCAGCCTCCCAAGTCGCTGGGACTACAGGGGCACACCACCATGCCTGGCTAAATTTTTTTGTGTTTTGTAATGACAGGGTTTTGTCATGTTGCCCAGGCTGGCCTCAAACTCCTGGACTCAAGTGATCTGCCCGCCTCAGCCTCTCGAAGTGCTGGGATTACAGGTATGAGTCACGGCATCCAGCTTCATTCTTGTTTTAATTTGCAATTCCCCAAGGACATGCAATGTCAAGCTTCATATGCTTATTTGACATCTGTATACAATATCTTCTTTGGTGAGGTATCTGGTCAGATATTTTGTCCATTTTTAAATTGGGTTGTTTGGGTTTTTTATTGTTGAGTTTTAAGAGTTTTTGTATATTCTGAATACAAGTCCTTTATCAGATAAATGTGTTGTAAATTATTTTCTCCCAGTCTGTTACTTTTATTTTTTATTATTCTAAGAAATAAAGATGTTTTAGACAAGCAATACCTCAGAAACTTGCATCCCTTAAACTTTTTCTTAGGAATCTACTACAGGGTGTGCTCCATCAAAATGAGGGTGAGAACTAAGAAGGAAACATTAAATCCAAGAAATAATACAAAAAATAGACTAAAGTAATTTCTAGATTGATGGCAAAGGAAAATCCCAAGATAATCATTGTGAGTAAGCCTAGAGCATTGGTCTCCCACCCCAGTGAGTGAAAGACAACCACTAGGGCACAAGAAGGAAATAATACCTTTTAAAATTTATTTTTATGTTAGCCTTTAAAAATTTCTAATTTTGTTCATGTTTCACAATGTGCATTCTACTTTATTACAGAAAAAGGATATATTTTATAAACATTAATAATACAAACATTGGAGGCATGTGCTTTTTAAAATAATTGATAACAGCCTATTATTTAAAAATCTAACCAGGCGCAGTGGCTCACGCCTGTAATCTCAGTACTTTGGGAGGCCGAGGTGGGTGGATCACCTGAAGTCAGCAGTTTAAGACTAGTCTGGCCAACATGGCGAAACCCCATCTCTACCAAAAATACAAAAAATTGCTGGGCATGGTGGTGCATGCCTGTAATCCCAGTTACTAGGGAGGCTGAGGCAGGAGAATCGCTTGAACCCAGGGGGCAGAGGTTTGCAGTGAGCCAAGATCATGCCATTGCACTGCAGCCTGGATGACAGAGCAAGACTCTGTCTCAAAATAATAATAATAATAATAATAAAGTAAAATATAAATCTAGAGACACCTGGCCTAGGGAGAACAAATCCAGAAGGGAGCAGGAGGTCAGAGGGCTTCAGAAGGAATTTTACACAATAAAATAGAACTGATAAATTAAATGACAGATTTGACTGTGTAAAAAATGATATAGAGTCATTTTACAGAGCTGTTAGAAAGTAGGGAGACATTATGTGTCAAAGAAATTTAAGCAAGCAAAAATGACAATTATTAACTCCAAGAAAAAATAAAAAATGCACAAGAAAACATAATCACAGTATATCACTTAGAGGTTGACAGTGAACAATATGCACAAAGTAATAATCATGGACATACTGAATATGTACTTAGGTAAAAATTAAAATATAATTACATCAGGAAGATTCGAGAAAGAAAAGAGGGTAAAAATGAGCAGAAGTCCTCACTATATGTACTAAACTTGGTAAATGAAGAAATAATAGGATATTAATCATGTCTTTAAATATGGAGGCAAATTTCAAAATAAGCTGCTAGTGAAAACTGAAAGTATCTCCTCTTGACAAGGACAAAGCAGGTGAGGGTGAGTGGAGAAAGCATCGTTCATTCTGTTCTTATGTTAGTTAGCACTATTTCATGTGTAGAATATTTTCATAGTATACCTTAATAAAAATTACTTTAAAAATTTAGAGTAACCCATATGGAATACACACATTAAATAGTATTTTCAATAATAGTTAATAATATAGGAAAATATTCAAAATAGGCGGTTAAGTGAAACAGGGAGAATAAAAATGGGTAAAATTTATATAGCAAATATAGGTATTTAGATAAATTTAGCAAATTCCAAATATGCATCTCACTTGTTAGTTTAAAATCTAACCAGTGGCAGGGCGCGGTGGCTCATGCCTGTAATCCTAGCACTTTGGGAGACCAAGGCAGGCAGATTACCTGAGGTCAGGAATTCGAAACCAGCTTGGCCAAGATAGTGAGACCCTGTCTCTACTAAAAATACTAACAAACTTAGCAGGGCATGGTGGTGCATGCCTATGATCCCAGCTACTTGGGAGGCTGAGAAATGAGAATCGCTTGAACCCGGGAGGCAGAGGTTGCAGTGAGCTGAGATTATGCCACTACACTCCAGCCTGGGTGACAGAGCAAGTCTCCATCTCAAAAAAAAAAAAAAAAAATGATGTCTTTCACCTGTAATCCCAACACTTTAGGAGGCTGAGACAGGCCGATCACTTGAGGCTGGGAGTTCGAGACCAGGCTAGCTAACACGGCAAAACCCTGTCTCTACTAAAAATACCAAAATTAGTCAGACGTGGTGGCATGTGCCTGTAGTCCTTGCTATTCGGGAGGCTTAGGTAGGAGAATCATTTGAACCAGGAAGGCAGAGGTTGCATTGAGCAGAGGTCTCATCATTGCATTCCAGCCTGGGCAACAGAGCAAGGCTCTTTCTCAAAAAAAAAAAAAAAAAAAAAAAAAAAAAAAAATCTAGACGGAAATACATCAAAATACCTTTTAAAAATACATCTAAAGTAAATATCATTGTATGATAAACTAATGGCTATTTTAATCTAATTTTTTATGTTTTTCTATTTTTTTTAACTACTCACCATAAGATATATTATTTTCTTAGGCAAGAAGTGAACTTTTTAAGAACTTTTCAGACCTTCAATTACAATGGAAATTGCCAAATTGAAGTCAGGATTCTGATGTGCCCCAGACCACAGCAACCTGAAGGATACAAATTGGGTAGCATTAGGTCGTAACCTTCCTTATGCTGATTTTCACCCTGCCTGCTATAGTAGGACTCCTCTTCTGCAGAGAAGCCCCATCCATCCAAACTTTCTGGGTGTTCTGAGAGGTTGCCTCCAATGTCCTCATGAACAATCCTCTCTGGAGAGTCTGCCAGGGACCTCTGCCACCCACCAGAAGCCTTGGGGACCTGGAGGTGATGGTACTGACCTGTGGCCTTGGAGCTGTCGGTCCTCCAAAATCTCAGCCCTACACACATCCTGGGCTACAATCTATCCAGGGGCTATAAAAGCAATTGTGCTGAGACCTTGGGGTCTTAGAGATATTTAGGTGAAATCTCTCTCTCTCTCTCTCTCTCACACACACACACACAGACAGACACACACAAACCCCACTGCAGGAATCAGGACACAGAACTGGGCCAAAGTGACAGATGCTGCGTCTTGCCTCTGCTTCTTCCCTGGGGCTTCAGGGTAGAGCCAGACATGCCAGCCTGACTCCATCTTCCTTAAGTTTAGCTCGACTTCTTTCCTTGGGGTCTCCTTGGTGTGTCCATGAAACTAATTTGACTGGGCTCCCCTACAGAACTGCGGAAATGCCCAGTCATGTCTGATTTCCACAGAACATAGATAGGTGCTATTATGTACCCACATTTTATAGATGAAGACACTGTGGCACAGAGAAGTTGAATAAGTTGCTCAAGGTCACACAGCTGGTGAAGTAGCAGCCTGGATTCAGGACAAGTGTTCTTGTCTGACTTGGCAGCATAGAGTGGAGGCTCTAACTCTGTGCCAGGCACCGTGTGACTACAGAGAGACCACTGCCCTCAGAAATTTCACCATCTACTGATAACAATAACCACAGCTACCGATATTTGATGGGAAATTGTAAGAAAAATCTTATGCCTCCTTTAAGTCCCAATTAAATTAGCACCTCTTCCGTGTTAAGTGTCAGCCCTTCCATGCAAGTGTCATCCCAGCAATGAACCTTCCTGGAGTCCCCCAGGCAGGATTGAATCTTATCCTCTTTCCGAAATACCCCCACAGCATTTTAACTGTAGAAAACATAACACTGCCCAAGTGATTTTTACCTTCTCTCATTGGCATATAAGCTCTGTAAAGACAGGATCTCATCTAGCTGACCTTAATGTTTGCTGCAGTACTCACTGAAGCACCTTGCAGACAGTCAATAATATATCCTTGTTGAGTTGCATTGACATTGTGCTGAGCGCTTAGTGGGCAGGCAATGATTGTTGATTGATTACAAAGTGGTGAACAATGCCTGTAAAAGACCTCTTCACAGAAGGCCCTGTAGCATAAAGTATTAGGTTGAACTCTGTAAAATGGCCATTTTTATAAGCCAAATTGTTCAAATATTGACAATTTCACATGAGCCAATTCAACATAAGAAAAATAACCTGACGGGGCATGGTGGCTCTTGCCTGTAATCCCAGCACTTTGGGAGGCCAAGGCGGGAGGATCACCTGAGGTCAGGAGTTCGAGACCAGCCTGACCAACATGGAGAAACCCCGTCTCCACTAAAAATACAAAAAGTAGTCAGGTGTGGTGGTGGACACCCATAATCCCAGCTACTCAGTAGTCTGAGACAACAGAATCACTTGAACTTCTTGGAGATTGAATCACTTGAACTTCTTGGGAGAATCACTTAGGAGGCAGAGGTTGCAGTGAGCCTAGATCATGCCACTGCACTCCAGCCTAGGTGACAGAACAAGACTCTGTCTCAAGAAAAAAAAAAAAAAAGAAAAGATAACCTAACTGGAATAGCCAATAAACCCTGGAAAGTATTCCCTTGGGAGGTTTTGAAATCTCCCTTCTTGGATATCTTTTATAATCCACCTACAGCTCTTAATACTAGGTTGGTTTAAAGTAATGGCAAAACCCACAATTACTTTTGCACCAACCCAATACTATTTTTTTGAAATACCCAAAAAGTTCAAATTTTAAATTATAAACCCTCAAATATACCAAAGCACAAATAACAGAGATGACACTTCATTCTGACAACTTTGTTGAGCCATGAGACCCTAGGGTCATGAGAACAGGGCCAATTGCCAACAGGCCACCAGAAGAGAAGGTGGTTTACCTAGCTGAGTATCTCCCATTCTTGGCCAAAAAGCAGGCTGAGACACTCTGGGGCCTGAAAAATTGGAATTTCTATGTGCAGTAAATCCTTCTGTTCCCTGGCACCGTTTAGCAGATTGATCTGCCGGTATATTGATGTTTCAGGTGCCACCCTGACCTTCGGAAAGGATGTCAATAGTTGGGGGTTAGTCCAACAGATGAGAGTGTTCTGGAACTGGCAGCCTTCTTTTGTGTGACTGGAGCCTCTGGAACTGGAGGCAGCAGAGGTAGCTGACAATGTAATTTATCTACATTTCACCTGGAAACAGTATCATGTCTTTGAGCTCCCTGGAGACCCTAGTCTGGAAAAAGGCCCAAGACACCTGTCAGACCAAACAATGCCTATCATATTTTATTACATGGCATGAAACGTAAGACTTTATGCTCCATTAGCAGAAGGTTTCATTTTCACTCCAGGAAGGTAGTTCAACATCACAACATCTTATCTTGTTCTTTCTTGTGTTTTTAATATAAACGGCCTTAAAATTTCCCACTTCATCCCCTACACCCACTGCCCCAGGCATCTAGAAGCTATATTATCAGATTTTACAGTCTGAGATAACGTGTCATTGTGAGATTCCCAATATATATGTGGTGTGTATTTTTTTAAAAAAATAAAACTACAGCCTGATAAAAAGAAGAAGTTTGCTCTCTAGTGGCTGACTTATAAAAGGCTCTGAAAATCACACAATAGGTTATCTTAGAAAAGGAGGACATCTAACAGCAGTATCTATGTAACAAGGTCTGAGTAATCATTTTGTTTTTATTGATTTTTTTAATTTTCCTTACACTAAAAAACTACATGATAGCAACTATTTGTGGATAGCTTTTCCTATTAAAAAATTTTGTATCATTAAGCTAATTTCAATTCTAAATTCTGAGAGTAGTAATTAGGTTTCTGGTGTTATATTAGCCTATTGTACCTTTAGAAAGCTCTATGGATTGGTTTAATACTGCATCATTAATGTCTGTTACAGACACATTGCTCAATAATATAACATCATTAGAGCTCTTTAAGGCATTTTGAGCTCTTTGCAGAAAGATTATATAAATTCAGAGATAAACAGTATAATTATGAATATGATACTAATTAATATTATTTTATTATTCCTTTTGCTACAGCAACTAAATTTATAAAATTTTACTATAGTCTGAATTATAAAGCAAGGAAAAGATTTATCCTGGGTGCTTCTCTTTTTAGCTCCCCCTTCCCCACTCTGTTTTACTTTCCCATTTTATTCTCCCACAAATCCTTTCCTTTCTCCTCAAGTCTATACTATTTTTTTCACTCTCTTCAGTATCCTTCACCAGATCATAGAAAACCAGACAACATCACAGGTCCCTGAAGTTCCAGTCTTTGTTTCAAATAAAAAGAAGAGGTTACGTAGGAAGTTTTCTACCTCCTGCACAGTAATAAATACTTTAAAGAATTTTCAGATCCATAAATATTTTTATTCTTATTTTATCTGTGGGAAAGAAACCAGAGAGCATAAAAGGCTTGAGCTTTTCAGGAGGTCAATACTACAGTGGAAATAATGCACTAAAGAATGCAAAGAAGAGGGTTTTACGGGCTGGGGGAGCAGACATGGGGCAGTGCATAAGGTTATTAAGAAAGGGAGCGATGCAATCTGATTTACGTTTTTGAAAATTATTCTGGCTGCTGTGTGAAGAAAGTACCATAATAAATACAAGAGTAGAAACAGAGAAACTTCTTTGGAAATGACTGCAGTCTTACAGGCAATAAAATACAGTTGCATGGACAAGGGTGATAACAGTAGTGTTGTAAAACGGGAATGGGGCCAGGTGCGGCGGCTCAAGCTGGTAGTCTCAGCACTTTGGGAGGCTGAAGCAGGCGGATCACTTGAGCCCAGGAGTTCAAGACCAGTCTGGGCAACAGAGCGAATGAAACCCCATCTCGACAAAACACAAAAAAATGATCCAGGCATGGTGGTGGGCCCTTGTAGTCCCAGATACTCAGGAGGGTGAAGCAAGAGGATTGCTTGAGCCCAGAAGGCAGAGGTTGCAGGGAGCCAAGATCTCGCCACTGCACTCCAGCCTAGGTGATGGGAGTGAAACTCTGTCTCAAAAATAAATAAGTAAATAAAGGAATGAATTTCCAGTTTATTTGAGAAGTATAAATGGTAACAGATTAGAGGTGGGGGTGGAGTGTGACTTTTGACTGAGCTACTAAGTGGATGGCAATACCACTTACCAGAATTAGAAAGGCTGTGAGGAAGGCATGTTGGGAGGGGGTGGCAGTGAGAATAATTTCTGTTTGTGTTGCTCATGGCTCAGTTTGCTATGTCCATTCAGGAGGAGATGTCTGCACAAACAAGATCTCTTCTTGTTAGAAATCTGGAGATTAGGGGAGAGGTTAGGGCTATTGATTTATACTTAGAAGTCTTCAAGGCCAGGTGCAGTGAATGAGGCCTATAATCTCAGCACTTTGGGAGGCCAAAGTGGGAAGATCACCTGAGCCCTGGAGTTTGAGGCTGCAGTGAGCTGTGATTGCATCACTGCACTCTAGCCTGGGTGACAGAGCGAGACCCTGTCTCAAAAGAGTGGGAGGAGGAGGAGGAAGAAGAAGGAGGAGGAGGAGGACGGGGGAGGAGGAGAAGGGCGAGAAGAAGGAGGAAGAAGGAGGAGGAAGAAGAGGAGGAGAAGTGAGGAGGAGAAGGAGGAAGGAGGAGGAGGAGAAGGAGGAAGGAGGAGGAGGAGAAGGGGGGGAGGAGAAGGAGGGGAAGAAGGAAGAAGGAAGAGGAGGAAGAGGAGAAGGAACAGGACGGGGAGAAAGTGGAGGAGGAGGAGGAAGAAGAAGAGGAGGAGAAGGAAGAAGAAGAGGAGGAGGAGGAAGTAGAAGAAAAAGAAAAACAAGAAGGAGAAGAAGGAGGAGGAGGAGGAAGAGGAGAAGAAAAAGAGGAAGTCTTCAAGATACAAGTGATATTTAAAGATGAGATCCTCAAGGAGAGAATTTGAATAAAGAGAAGAGGCCTGGGTCTGACCCTAGGAAACAGGCATTTGAAACTGGGAAGGGAAGAAGGGTGAGCCAGGAAGCAGAAGTGGCCAGGAGCAGAAAGGAGAGCAGAAGACAAGTGAGGCAACCCTGGAGAGAGGTTGGCAAGAGGAGGACACAGAAGACATCAAAGCTCGCAATGCAGAAGTCACAGGTAACCTTGACAATAGCCTCTTCAATGGAGTGATGGGGACAGAGCCCATCTTATTCTGGCACTAACCCAGCACATGGGCCAATAGAATTCTTTCTCTGTGCAAATACACAAGACAGTAAAGAACTAGTAATTGATGCAAAGTATCTGGGAGACTTTTCTTTTGATAGACAGTTTAATTGACTCAACTGTTTATCTGAAATCATCCTCTTTGAACCCTTTTAAAGTCAAAATGGGCAGGGAAAGGGATTCATGATGTCAGAAATCAAGTTATATACCATTGCACAAAGTAAATCATCTTCCCCACAGAATAGATAATGAAGTAAAAGGAAACTGAGATACAGGATAAAATAAGTAGGGAAGGAGAATTCAACCTAGCAAACATAAAAAGACACAAGGAAGAGAGAAGGAGAGGGAAAAAAAGAGGAAGAAAGAAGATATAAATATGGAAGGAAAGAAGTAGAGGCAGACTTTTTGTCCTTTAGGCATACCTCAAAATGAAATCTGAACTGTCAATCTCAGAGGAAACAGTACCAGACAGAATAAATATGAAAACATTTCCATTTCAGACCATAGGCCAAGGACTGGGGAACAAGGGAAAAGAGGAGCATATTAAAGGTGAGGCAGGCAGTTAGTGAGGAAACAGGGCATGATTACTTGCTCTTTCACACTCCTGTAATGGGGTCTTTGTTCAGTTCACACTGCAGTTTATGCAATGTAATGTCCAGTAATTATATGATGTTGAAGACTACTGGGCTTCACTATCAATGCTTGTTTGTGCTAACTCCATGGACCTTAGAGGCTCTCGAAGATACCACCAGTAAATGATGGTCAAGTGGGGGTGATGCCAGAACCCTCCAGCCAGTCTTATGATCACACTTCTCATTTCTACCCTGGCCTCTACCACCAGGCAACACCATCCTTCACAACCCCAGTCTCCTCTCACCAGGGGCCCCAGCTGTGGGTGCGCCTGAGACCCAAAATTGGAAGCCTCTCTTTAGTTGGTTTCCATCTGGTGTTGAGCTGCTGTTTCACCTGACCATTTCTCTACTCCAACTTGTTTCTCTTTTTTTGCTTTTGAATAAAGAGATTGTTTCACTGTTATTAAAAACTGTTTTAATAAAAATTGTTTCACTGTTATTAAAAATTTCAGCCACCATAATCCCAACACTTTGGAAGGCCGTGGCAGGATTGCTTGAGCCCAGGAGTTTGAGACCAGCCTGAGAACCATGCCGAAATCCTGTCTCTAGAAGAAATTTAAAACCTAGCCAGGCATGGTCGTGCATGCCTGTAGTCCCAGCTACTCAAGAGGCTGAGTTGGGAAGACCACTTGAACCTAGGAGGCTGCAGTGGACTGTGTTCATGTCACTGCACTCCAGCCTAGATGACAGAGAGAGACACTATCTCAACAAAACAAAACAACAAGGAAAAATTCAGAGCACTCTATAGGAGTGCGAAAGCAAGTTGCATGTCTCAGTTCCCTGGACCAAATAAGCACATGCACAGTCAACAGAGGTCAGGTGTGTTTTCCTTCTCTGGCAGAGAAGCATGGGATGGTGACGGGAAGCTTCCCCCTCCTGAAGGAAGGAGGTGATGTGCAGTTCATTAGCAATGATGTCTTAAAAGAAAATAATGGTTAAGGAAATGCCATTAAAATTGTTTCATGGGCCAGGTGCGGTGGCTCACGCCTATAATCCCAGCACTTTGGGAGGCCGAGACATGCGGATCACTTGAGGTCAGGAGTTTGAGAACAGCCTGGCCAATGTGGTGAAACCCCATCTCTACTGGAAAAAAAAAAAAAAAATTGTTTCATGACTTCTGTCTCTTATGCAGTTTAGAAGGGAAAAAATAAGAAAAGGATCAGGATCAATATTATTTGGTGGATAACTGCCCAGAATATACCAGCAATATTGCTTTTCTCAGTCTACTGTGCTCCCATTCCTGAAGCAATTAGGCAGGAGAGACTATCCCTAGAATCTTCAATCAGAATGTTCAAACTTCAACCAAAATGTTCTTGGGAACTCTTCTGGTTTCTTACTAAATTAATTTGAAGGGCAAGCTTGGGCAATGCCAAGTCATACCAGAACATTATGTTACTGGATTTTTTTCTTTTTTTAAGACTGTCACCCAGGCTGGAGTGCAACGGCGTGATCCGAGCTCACTGCAACATCCACCTCCCAGGTTCAAGCAAATTCTCCTTCCTCAGCCTCCCAAGTAGCTGGGATTACAGGCGTACGCCACCATGCCCAGCTAATTTTTATATTTTTAGTAGAGACAGGGTTTCACCATGTTGGCCTGGCTGGCTTCAAACTCTCAACCTCAGGTGATTGACCCGCCTGGGCCTCCCAAAGTGCTGGGATTACAGGCGTGAGCCACCTCACCTGGCCTATATTGGATCTTTATAGACTTGGCAAACTAATTCTAGCAAGTTGTGCTAAGTCTCCTCTCCATCCCAGAAAAATAAAAAATTAAAATAATTATCTCATATTGCAAAAGCTTGGCTTGAAAAAGAGATCAAAGGGGGCAGCCAGGGGCTAGCAATTACTTTATAGAATGACAGTAAGACTCACATTCTCTCCCAGTCCTTATGGCTCCAAGTAAACATCTGATTTCCCTCAACATTTACACACTGTGGTTTCTATGGTTTTGGATGTTTGTATTTCAAAATGGCATTAAGAAGAAATAGGCATAAAGGTATGGAAGTCCAAGAAAGGTACAGGAAAACAACTTTTACAGGTCATTCAGATTTCTGAATAGTTCCAAGGAAGAAATAAGCCAGGTAAAAACATGTGCTTTAATACAGCACCCAAACAGCAGTGAAGGCCCCACTATGTGATGCACATATGTAGAATTCCAGCTCACCCTCCAAATTACAATAGATTCTTCAGAGAGGCTGGTCCAAAGGTAGTGAGTTATCTCAATTGACTGTTCACAATTAGTTATAGATCAAACTCCTTGTTCTATTCTTTCCGCCCATCTCACTACTGCATGTGACTAGTCTTAAAAAAAGAAAATAAGAGAGTGCATGATTCTGTACTGTCTTACAATATAGAAGAAAAGACAAAGTACAGGCTAGAGACTAAATTTTGGAGTAATCAAAATAGGGGAAAATCCACATTCTGTGATATATTTTGTTTACTGCAACCATTGCTAAGGAAACCACTTCCTATCCATACACTGCATATATTTCCCCTATTTGTTATTCTCACAAAGTGCACAGTACCACATTTAAAACATGAGAACAAGAGCCTGGTAACATACACTGAGGGACACTAAAAGTTCTTAAATAATAAAGATTAATGAGGTTGTCCCAAGGGTCAGGGACCAAGGTACATGTAGCAGAGAGAAAAATCTACTCTCTATTTTTAGTATTTATAGTCCAATCCAAGCTAGGGAGCAATACACTTTCATGAATGCCTTTGAATATCAGCGAAGAGGCATCTATTTCCATGGCTCTCTCTCCATCAGGCAAGGGTGGTGGAACTCATTCTTCATACAGTCATGCAGAACATGAGAGCCGGAAGAGCACCAACCTAATCTACACTCCTCGTTTTACAGGGAGAAAGCAGAGACTTGCCAAGGTGACAAGGCCACTTCATGGCTAAACCGGGACTTGAAGTCATTTTCTGACTCCTAACACAGGAAACAGAATTCAGGGAGTGCTGTCTGATGGCTGGAATCGAAAGACTCATCGAACCTTAGAGTGAGGTAACTTCTTCAGGTCTTTCAAGTTCAACTTGCCCTGAATTGCCGAAGTTTCATTTTTATTCACACTATGAATTCAAACAATTGTGACTCCTTGCTTAATCCACTAAAAAATATCTATGCAGAGCTCACTGTGTCTGAGGAGACAACAGAGGTTAAGTGTAGTTCAGATCTCACTGTAACAAACATAATCACAAAACTTGTTCAACTCTCAAGAGTACATTAAGGCTGGCAGAAACATGCTCCCAAAGCTTTTCTTAAGGCTCTAGAAACTGTTTAGCTCACTCTTTCTCTCTTCCTCTTCTCTCTCCAGTTTCCTCTCACTGTGACTTTGTGACATCCAAACAGATGTCCTCTAAAGGAGAGAAGAAATAAGGGAAGGAACTGGAAACAGCCAAGAGACAACCTAGAGAAGAACCTGACCCTTGATGTGATAACACAGTTGATGATGATGATGATGATGATGATGATGATGATAATGATGATGATGGTGGTGGTGGTGAAGAAGAATTTTGTACCAATTTGTCTTTCCATTGCTGAAACTCAGTATTGGTTTGTTTTTGCTTTTGTTTTTGTTTGAGATGGAGTCTCGCTCTGTCACCCAGGCTGGAGTGCAATGGCGCAATCTCAGCTAACTGCAACCTCTGCCTCCCAGGTTCAAACAATTCTCCTGCCTCAGCCTCCCAAGTAGCTGGGATTACAGGCATGCACCACCACGCCCAGCTAATTTTTGTATTTTTAGTAGAGACGGGGTTTCACCATGTTAGTCAGGCTGGTCTCAAACTCCTGACCTCAAGTGATTCACCCACCTTGGCCGCCCAAACTGCTGGGATTACAGGCTTGAGCCACCATACCCGACTTCAATGTTATTTTACACAGCTATGACAAACTGTAGTTATCTAATTATTTTTTTCCCTAAGAAATCCCTTAGACTTCTTGAAGTTAATTAGAAGTTCCCAAGCATTAAATATATACTTCTTTTATTTGCTGGAATTACTGCATTTTCCTTTTCACAAATGCTTGGATAGAATGTATTTTAGTGCAGTGATATTTACCAATCTGTCAAATGTCCATCAGCCCTGGGAAAGCAGTCCTGTTCATATGTTGTCTGAAATTCATGAGTCTCTGTACTCTCTGTCACCCACCCACTCCACCATTAAATGCACACAAACACCACAGAATACCATTCTGCCTCAACCTTCTGGAATTTTTTTTAAAACCAAGAATTATGTTGCATGACATACTAAAACACTCATGCACTTATAATTCAAATTTCTCTACACTGGATGTTTTTCCTTTATGGCCCCATCTCTGAATTTGGGCCAATAAACCTGCTTCCCTTTATCAGCACGCTTGGTCTTGGGCTAAAGCAGGGGGACACACCAGATGATAAGATAAAAACAAGAGAAACCTTAGAAACCAAGCTGACCTTGAACTATTTTGTTTTTCTACACCTGTGCTGTTTTTTTTAGATGGAGTCTCACTCTGTTGCCCAGGCTGGAGTGTAGTGGCATAATCTTGGCTCACTGCAACCTCCACCTCCTGGGTTCAAGCGATTCTCCTGCTTCAACCTCCTGAGGAGCTGGGATTACAGGCACGCGCCACCATGCCCGGCTAATTTTTGTATTTTTAGTAGAGAAGGAGTTTCACCATGTTGGTCATGCTGGTCTTGAACTCCTGACCTCAGGTGATCAGCCCGCCTCAGCCTCCCAAAGTGCTGGGATTACAGGTATGCCACACCTGTGCTTTTGAGATGATGTACCACTGGTAATACCATCAGCTGTTTGTTCTAAACGTATTTCTTATCATATGTTCAAAAACTTAGTGTTGGTTCTTAGAAGCCAACTGAGAAACTAGTATCTCTGTTGCAGATGCAGTCAGAATGACTGTAGTTTCACTTCATTAATCACTGAAAGATGTGTGACATAAAACATCATAAAATGTATAAAACCTTTCCTCAATAGCGGTTATCCATAAAACAGTATCTTTTATTTGTATAAAGATTTGTACTTTTGGGCCTGGCGCGGTGCTCGTGCCTGTAATCCCAGCAATTTGGGAGACCGAGGTGGTGGTGGGGGATCACCTGAGGTCAGGAGTTCAAGACCAGACCTACATGGAGAAACCCTGTCTCTACTAAAAACACAAAATTAGCTGGGCGTGGTGGCACATGCCTATAATCCCAGCTACTAGGGAGGCTGAGGCAGGAGAATCGCTTGAATCTGGGAGGCGGAGGTTGCAGTGAGCCGAGATTGCGCCACTGCACTCCAGCCTGGGCAACAACAGCAAAACTCTGTTTCAAAAAAAAAAAAAAAAAAAGATTTATACTTTTGAAAATATTTTCTTGGCCCGGGCACAGTAGCTCATGCCTGTAATCCTAGCACTCTGAGAGGCTGAGGTGGGCAGATCACCTGAGGTCGGGAGTTTGAGACCAGCCTGACAACACGGAGAAACCCCGTCTCTACTAAAAATACAAAATTAGCCGGGTGTGGTAATCCATGCCTATAATTCCAGCTACTTGGAGGCTGAGGCAGGAGAATCGCTTGAACCCGGGAGGTGGAGGTTGCAGTGAGCCAAGATTGCGCCATTGCACTCCAGCCTGGGCAACAAGAGAGAAACTCCGTCTCAAAAAAAAAAAGAAAATATTTTCTCATAACAAATACTTAACATTTATTGAATACTTACTATCTGTCAAACATTGTTTTAAATGTCTTACACAACACATTTAATTAGCTTGTCCACATTTTAAAGAAGAGAAAACCAAGACATTATTTTCTATGTAAACTTTAGTTGCCCTCCTATAAATTAAGAATTATCTCGCTTGAGTCTTCATCAATTCAATATAGAAATCAATATAGAAAAGATAAGATCTATAGTTTTTGGTCTCATGCTATTATACTTCATCTGAAACCATAAGAAACCCCAAATCAGCTTATTTTCTCTTGGGGAGATATTATATATTCAGTTTATTGGAGTATGAAAATATAGAGAAAGTCCCAAGTTTTCATATATAAAGGCCAAATGACAATTACTATCTGTAAAAGAAAAGAACAGTTTGCAAGTTAAAGCCTTATGCTTCTATTAGTGCTATCTGACTTCAGGCAAATTGTTACTGTAAATAAAATCTCTGCCTTGAACAGAACAGAAAGAGGATTTGTTTAACACAGATCTTGAGCAACCTACAAAACTTTTGGAATTCTCTGACTGAGCCAATCAGTGGACTTCTCTTAAAGAACTGGCCTTCAAGACAGTAGTCTAAAAAAAAAAAACACATGTATTTCATCTATTTTTCCTCTTCTCACTGCAAATGTTTTGGATATGACCTTTAGCACTAGCTCGTGTGTGTCTGTGTTTATGTCTGTGTGTGCAGAGAGATAGAGAAACAGATGGACGTAAGAATACCAAGCCCTGGGAGAGATAATCTGGCCATTTGCAACTGGAAGTCAGATGATTTATTTAAAAATTTGGGGAAATATTTAGGGTCATTCTAAATTCATATTATTATTAATTGTAACTTGAGATATGTTAAAAAAAAAAAAAAAAGCCTCCCTAATACTAGAGAAGTTAGTGCTGCTGACTTAATTCATCAAAGTAAAGTTGTTTAATACCTTAATTTAGTCAGGTTCTCCGTTCACAGAAGCGCAGGGTGTATCTTATTTATCCTTTTATCTCTTGTAATGAATAGTATCACAGCATGACTTGAGGAAAGCACAAAGAAAATTAAACAGCTGAGTTCCAGTTTTTGGTTGTCCAGCTTATGAGCTGATCCATGGAGACCCTACTATAACACAAACTATGACATTCTCAAAGCCGAGCACATCATCTTGACATATAAAGAGGATGCAGTACTTATTTATATTAATAAGTGAATGAGGAAATCTATAATTCTGGTAGGTAATCACAAATATTTCTCTGAATTGGAGTCAGGGGTGATATACCATTTATATTCTAATACAGTCAAGATGAAAATTGCCCTAGGCCTTCAGAATGTGTTCAGTAATTTTTGGAGAGAATTCAACTGGTCATTTGCAGATAAATGTCCCTATTTATAAATAGGGATGAAAATTAACATTTCTCATTAAACTCCTCCTCTTTCCTACCTTCAAGCCTGCAGGAAGATTTATAGCCTCCATTTTACTAAATAAGAAATTTGGCCAAGCATGGTAGCTCACGCCTGTAATCCCAGCACTTTGGGAGGCCAAGGCGGGCAGATCACTTAAGGTCAGGAGTTCAAGACCAGCCTGGCTAATATGGCAAAACCCCATCTCTACTAAAAATACAAAAATTAGTCGGGCATGGTGGCTTGTGTCTGTAGTCCTAGCTACTTGGGAGGCTGAGGCAGGAGAATCGCTTGAATCCGGGAGGTGGAGGTTGCAGTGAGCCAAGATTGAGCCACTGCACTCCAGCCTGGGTGACAGAGCAAGACTCTGTCACAAAAAAAGAAAAAGAAAGAAAGAAAAAGAAAAAGAAACTAAAAATCAGAGAAGTTCAGTGATTTGCTCAAGTTCACATTAGCTAGCAAATGGGTGAACCAGAATTGAACTCAAGACTGACAGATTCCACAAACACCAATTTCTTTCTACTATATTTTGCCACCTCGACATGTGTACTACGGAAATATAGCTGCTGGGGGGATAGGAAATGAGTTCTGTCCATCATTATGTAACTAGGGCTAACACAGTGATGAATAAAAATCTATTGAATGAAGCTACTCATTCAATTGATCAGCAACACCCAGCCCACCTTAGAAATGTGCCCTGGACAATGTTCAGTCCTCAGGGCAGCTGGGTAGAGCTCTATCCATTAGTAACCTCATCTGTTACCCAAGTTTGTCTACAAATGTTATCATTTTCTCGGCATTCCACACTGTAGGAAAGATTGGGAAGGCTTGCACAACTTGTCAATGTCAGTGAGGCAAGTTACATGCTCATAGCAGTAACAGTGATTTTCAGGGCCGCAAGCAGTGGCTCATGCCTCTAATTCCAGCACTTCAGGAGGCTGAGGCTGGCGGATGGCTTAAGCCCAGAAGTTCGAGCAGCCTGGGTTACACCACATGAAACCCTATCTCTACAAAAAATACAAAAATTAGCTGTACATGGTAGCATTTGCCTGTAATCCCAACTACTCAGGAGGCTGAAGTGGGAGGTTCCCTTAAGCCTCACAGGCGGAGATTGCAGTAAGCCACGATCCCTCTACTATACTCCAGCCTGGGTGACAGTGAGACCCCGTCTCAAAGAAAAAGAAAAAGAAAAAAAAAGAGTGGCCAGGAGGAGAGGATTTCTTCACTTTTTGAGTTCTAAACATTGGGCCTGTCCACAGTGAAATGGAAACCAAGAAAACTAATGGAGGCCATGATAATGGATTGCCTGAATCAAGAATGGAGAAAGGGTTCCTTGGCAAGGGTGAGAGAGAAGAAACCCCTTACCCAAAGCAAAGAAGTCGGAAGTGGGAGGGGATCATTCATCAGAACTGGGGATGGGATTGAGAGACAGGAAGAGGGGCAGCAATGTGAGCTCTCTAGGACTAGGGCCCAAATTGGTTTTGCCTAATACAGAAAACTATGATGTATCTTAACAGAAGATCCAAGCCCCTTGCATTATTCTTCACAATGACAGTAGTTGTCATTAGTTATGTATACAGTATATCATGCACCAGGCATCTTTACATACACATATAATCTCATTTTTAAATCTCACACAACTCTCTAAAGTGCATAAGTACCCACTTACACATCAGGAATCTGCATCTCAGAGAGGCTGAGTAATTTTCCCAGTGTTAAATCCCCATTGAGGAGCAGCCAGGACTCCATCCCAGGCTGTCCAACTGGGAAACCTATAGCTTGCCACCTCACCCACAAAAGCTGTTTCTGAGAGGCAGATATTCCCCCTCCATCTATCTTAACAAACATCTTCAAATACGAAAAAGTGGGGCAAAGGCATATCTAATTCCCAAAGCCCTGTTATAACTTAACCAATTAATGATGGTGGAGTGCTTTGAAAATGCCAGTGCTGCACTCTGACTGCCTGGGCTTTGTTGGGGCTTTGAGGCCTCCTCTTCCCCAACTTCATTCTCAAACGTTGGCCTTCTTTGCTTATTCTAAACTCTCCTTAGGCAAGGTTCCTTTTCCCTATTCATCTTACCCAACATGCCATACTAGATGTCCCACAAGCATTTTAACTTAACGCTTCCCAAGCCAAACATATTTTCTTCCTCCTCACAGCCTCCCATCTTAACTCATGGAATGAAAGGCTCCACAGAGCTTCTGTTTCCCACAGTGGCCTCTAATAAGGATATCAAGAGAAGCAGGGAGCCCCATTCTTGGGAGGAGCCTTCAGAACCCTTGGTTGATGGGGTAGTTGGAAAGCACTTCACATCAGCACTGTCTCCTGCAAAGCTCCTGGTTAATAAAGGGAGGGAGATGGACCTTAAGCTAACAGAAGTGTCTCAATAATTTTTATAAAACATGCTGAGCAGAAAAATGGGTAAGAGAAAGCCTGTTTCTTTCAAAGAATCATGAATTGCCTTGGAAGGATTTGAGTGGCATAAATTGAGTCTCTGATAGAAGACTAGAAAAAAGGAAACAAAATTTCCCAAATAAATACTGATGAATAATTAAAAGTACCTACCACCACCGAGGCTGCTGAGCCACCAGCTTCTTACTGAGTTATAATTTGACTGCAAACTTCAAAAAGCCTTCCAGAAAAAAGATTGCTTGAAACAGAAGCCTTTTGTCTTTTTTTTTCTTTCTTTCTTTTTTAGTGTCTCTGAGACAAACCCAAATGGGCCCATCTGAAAAGACAGATTGATTGAACAATATACAGTTCATTATGTGTGCTGGAGGAAGAGAGGGTACAGATACTAGAAGCTGGAGGAGGGAGAAGCCTGGAGACACACACACAGTTACAGGAATTGCTCTGCAGTGCTGCAGTCAATTTTAATTTTGCTTCCATGTTTATATCAGAGCACAATTCATGATGGCATATTTTCCCAAGTTCCATCTCTCATCTTCTGTACTCTTCCCCTACTTCATCATCTTACCCAGCCCAAAGTTGTGTATTAGTTAGCTTTCAGTATGTAATCACCACTCCAAATCCTAGTGGCTTAAAACAACAGCCATTTATTTAGTTCATAGTTCTGTGGATTGGTCAGCAATTTGGGTTGGACTCCACTGGGTTCCAATCATGCTGCTTCCTAGCTAGGTGGCTCTATTTCTGAGGCTCAGGTGGTCAACAGAGGCTACAGGGATATCTGACCCATCATCATCCTACAGGCTAGCCTAGATTTGTTCTTGGATGCCTCGCATGGTTCCAAGAGGAAGAGCAGAAGTACATAAGGCCCCTTGAAGACTAAGCTCAAAAGTGGCTTAGTTCACTTCCCTAGCATTCTATTGGCCAAAGCATGTCACAGGTTCAGCCAATTCAGGGGTCAAGGAAATAGACATCATCTTTGTATGGGAGTAGGTGCAGCTACATTGCAAAGGGTTATGGATTTAGAGAGGGAAATAATTATGGCCTTTTTTGCAAAAAAAATTATAAATAAATAAAAACTATGCATCAGGGGTTTGGGGAAAGGGCCACCATTCCTGTTCCTTTCCTTACACCTCACTCTTCTTTTCTCGCCCCTGTATACTCAGCAGCTCACCCAAATCTCTACAAGTTTTTGCTCCTCAACTCTGCAAAACTCTTCTGAAATGATCTGGTCAACAAGATTTTAGACAGCTCTCTCTCTCTGCTTAGCATTTTTCTGAATGTCAAATATCTTGCTGAGACAAGACAAATAACATTAGGAAAATAACAGACTTCCAGAGCCTTAGGAATCCAATGTGGGTTTATTTTTTTCTAAATTAACAATACAGTTTTCATAAAGTCCAAACCCAAACCACTCTGATATTCTTGGCACACTATTTGTTCTCAATAGCTTCAAGCTTACTTTTAAATCCTTTGTAATCCTACTGGAAATCATTAAACAGTGAGTCATAGAAACTCTCTGATGGCCTCCAATAATTATTTTACCATCCACACCAGAAAATTTTTAAGTTCCATTTTACAAATTTAATCCATTTCTGAGATTAGTTGTTGGGAGGGTCTCAATTTTTTCCTTACTATGTCTCCATGAGGAGCCTCAGGGTCAGTGAGTCCCTGGCACTCAAAGCCCTTTGAGGGCCAGCTGCTATAGTCTGATAAACCAAGATGCCTCCTGAAAAACACTCATTGCTGTTGCTTCTGCCCTTTTGTACATACTGAAATTTGTTCTAAGATGTCCCTCGCTTCTCCTTTTATAAATATCCTGCTTGCAGAGCTTCAAGACAGAAGATCATCCTTAGCTCAAAGCTGGAGCTTGTGCTGGGGAATTGAGCTGCTTAAACCTAGATCTCCATGGATATCTGAGTGCCTAATAAACACTGAAAATGCATAGCACCAAGCTCCACAATTCAAATCATGTAGAAATTACTTGAAAAGACTTGTTGAATTTGTTTGCAAGTTTTTAATGTATCTTTATCTCCTTTACCAGTTGTTATCTTCCTTCCTGTCCCAAAGAGGCACCCCTACTCCTCTCAATGACCCATCCCACTGTGTCTCTATATCACCCCATCCACACCACAAATATCACACCAATAGTTCCCATTCTCTTCTCTGAACTTTAATCTCTCCTACCTTAGATCTATGCCATCTGCCTACAAACATGATCAAGAGTTTCTGTGCCCAAAATAAGTTTTCTTTCAACTGACCTGCTGCCTTATTTTGGCTGCCTCTCTACCCTTCACACCCCCACTTCACCTCGTATCCACAACTAAGCACACTATAATTTGTCTTCAGTTCCCCACCACTCCACTGAGTAAACGATGGACAAATCAAATTACCTTTTCTCAGTCTCCCACTTGTCCTCTTAGCAGCATGTCATTCTTTACAACAGTATCGGGCCGGTGTGGCAGCTCACACCTATAATCCCAGCACTTTGGGAGGCCGAGGTGGGTGGATCACCTGAGGTCAGGAGTTCGAGACCAGCCTGACCAACATGGTGAAACCCCATCTCTATTAAAAATACAAAACTAGCCAAGCATTGTAGCACATGCCTGTAAACCCCAGCTACTCAGGAGGCTGAGGCAGGAGAATCATTTGAACGCAGGAGGCAGAGGTTGCGGTGAGCCAAGATTGCACCATTGTACTCCAGCCTAGTCAACAAGAGTGAAACTCTGTCTCAAAAAAACAAACTAATTAATTAATAACAGTCTACTTCATTAAGCTTCATTAAGAAGTCAAGAGACTTCTGAGACACTGCCTTCTCCTAAGTCTCCTCCAACTTTTCTGTCTGCTCTTTCCTGGTTTCTTTCAGAGACTCCTCTTCCTCCACTTCAGTCTCAAACATTGGCCTTCTTTGCTTATTCTAAACTCTCCCTAGGCAAGATTCCTTTTCCCTAACCTTCTTACTGAACATGTCATAGTAGATGTCCCACAAGCATTTTAACTTAACGCTTCCCAAGCCAAACTTATTTTCTTCCTCCTCATAGCCTCCCAACTTAACTCATTCCTCTTCTTGCATTCCTCATCTTAGTTAACAGAAACACCACTGATTGTCTCCCCAGTATTCATTCTTTCTGTAGTATAAAAGTTTTATCTGGGTACACAGCTATCTAGCTAAAGACCACATTTCCCACAATCCCTAGCAACTAGGTGTGATCATGTGACTAGGTTATGGCAAATGGGATGTGAACATAAGTAGTGCAACTTCCAGGTAATGCTTATTAGCCAATGTGTATTCTGTTGCCTACAACTAAGAATCTTAAACAATACAGTAATTGGTACTAAAAGTAAAGTTTATGAGTTTGGGGTTCTCAGTCATCAGCTCATCCCAATTGTGCACATTCCAATCCTAAGGGTCCTACTCTTCCCTATCAGTGCCCTTATCTTTACTTGAGAGACCTGGCAAGACTGAATTCAACCTATATCGTAATTCAGCAACTCACAGGATTAGACTCTGGATATGATTTTCAGCTACATAAATCCTTTACTATGAAATATTTTTAGAATTCTTCCAGGATAATATTAGAAATTTCTTGGTATTGTTGTCATCTACTGAGCTGAGAATTTAAAGGTGAGCCTGTTACTTTCTTTCCTTACATTCTCCAGGACACTTTGAAGAAGTAAGCCAAACCCACAGGTCTTATATTCATCATGTTCCCTCCATAATTATTTCTTGCAATAAATAGCCACTTACTCACAAAGATTTACACAGGTGATAATTTAAGTAACTCTTTTGCCACAGGTAACAAGAACTATCAATATCTCATATTTTAATAATAACTGACGAGGCAGGCAGATCACCTGAGGTCAGGAGTTCAAGACTAGCCTGACCAACATGGTGAAACCCCATCTCTACTAAAAATGCAAAAACTAGCCAGGTGTGGTGGCGGGCACCTGTAATCCCAGCTACTCAGGAAGCTGAGGCAGGAAAATTACTTGAACCTGGGAGGTAGAGGTTGCAGTGAGCCAAGATTGTGCCATTGCACTTCAACCTGGGCAAAAAGAGCAAAACTCTGTCTCAATTATAGTAACAGTAATAACAATTGTTATTGCCCTCAAAATCTAACCTAGTATGTGTTCAATTCTAAGTTTCTCATTTCCTTGTAGGTTTGTCTAGAGTGAGTGCGTAGGAAAAATGAGTGTCTGGGTATCAAAAGATCAGACTATACTAAAGAATGCTAGTTCCCTATCCCTGCATACATTTTTCCCCTCCCTCCTTAGTATTATTTTTGGGAGGCAAAATAGACAGCTAAAAGCCACATTCCCAGGACCTCTAGATGCTGAGTATGGTCACATGTCTAAGTTCTGCCCAATGAAACAAAGTGGAAGAATAATTTGGGACTTCTGGGAATCCTGCTTTGTGGGAATTGTCTCAGTAGGGTAGAATCCTTCTTTGCCGTTCCGTCTTTCCTCTTGTTTCTGGCCTGCATCACAGATGTAATGCCCAGTCCCCCAGCAGCCATCTTAGATTCTAAGGTGATCTTAAGAATGAAAATCATGGACTAGAAGAGTGGGATAGATAGAAGACGCCTATGTTCCAGATGCCTGTGGAACCTCAATGCCTACTCTGATACTTCACTTACATGACAGAGAAATTAAATCCTGTCTTATTTAATCTTCTGTCACTTGGGGGTTTTATGTCATATGCAGGCTCACTTAATCCTTGTTGATATATTGAATAAATGTTTTAAGGACAAGAAGATAAAGGAAACAGCATCTTAGTAATAAAAGAATGCAGGACTAACAGCAAAGCTGCTCCAACCCAAGAATGTCCCTCACCTAAAGAATGACTTTTGTTTGACCTTTTAAAATTAATCTTGTAAAATGACTCCATTATGTTATCCTCATCTTTCAGTTGAGATAATCCAGGCAATAAGAGTTTAAAGGAATACTTCCAGAATTATGCAACTATGTGGCAGAAACATAACCAAAATGCACAGTATATTCGCCTATATATGTAGTCCCCATAGTTACCCAATGCAAGTATCAAAAATATAAGAAGAAAGCCATAACAAAAACAGCTACTCCCCTCCTACATGACTAGAACCAGTTAAGATGATTTACCTCCTGGCACCTGTTCGATAGGCTATTTTCTATGAAGACTTATCAGGCAAGTGCCTCTACGGTCATAAAAGGAAATGAGTGGATGACCCTGAAGTCATTTTAGTCTTCCTTCCACCTTCCTGAGAAGCTCTGGAAGTGCTACTCGGGTGGCTGAGGCAGGAGGATTGCTTGAGCCCAGGAGTTTGAGGTTACAGTGCGCTTCCACTGCTAGGGTTAAGTCTGAATGCACTTTTCAGATGCAGCAAAGTCAGCTTCTACAGTCTGGTTTATTCACCTGGGTGGATGCAAAGATTCAGCATCCCCCGCTGCTTTAGAAGATTTGAAAAGCTCAATCATGCATATTTTAGAATACATTTTAGACATCGTGAGTCCTAAAGGAATAGGCCATGGTGAATAACAGAAAACATCAAACAAACAAATGTTGTTTTCAAGACATATGTGTCAACAAGTCATTGATCATAAACTTCCTGTTAGAAATCAGCTTGCTGCCACTTCACAGAGGGTTCAGTTTTCTTTCTTGCAATTCCAAAGCAAAACTTTCCAAAAAAAGATCAGAAAAGCCCCCGGAAGATAACTGAGGCTCTGGCAACAATTGATTGTTGATGAATCTGATCCTACTGGGGAATCTCATAACCAGATACTCTCAGACACATTCTTCAGAGGAGCCAGAAAACGGGCAATCCTAAAGTCTGACTTGAGGGCAGCTGTGTTGCCATGAAAAAAGTCTTTCTATAGAATAAAATCTTTTTGGCCATCAAACTAATTTGAAAGCATAGTCTCCAACAGCCCACTCACTGAAAATCGATTCTGCATTGATCTTCTTCATACCCCGGTCTTCTCACTCACTGTGCTACTCACAGTTCCCTAATTGCACTGTACTTGCTGGAAACCCTATGCCTTTGCCCACACTGGTCTCTGCCTGTGCCATCCTGCATCCTCCTTTCTTCACCTGGCTACTTCTCACTTGGCAACTGTGTTATGGAACCAAACTGGGGTCCACTTGCCTGGTGCAGCCAAGGCAGATGCTGACATCAGAGTTGCAATGAGAGAAAATGAGGCATTTACTGCAGGGCACCAAGCAAGGAGAATCAGGCAGCTAATGCTTTAAGACCTCAATTCCCCGATGGCACACAAGTAAGGGTTTTTAAAGGCAGAGAGGTAGAAGTGACAAGCAAAGTCATAAATCAATATATGGAGGCTATACTTTGGTTTGACCTAAAACAGCAGGATACCTTGAAGTGGGGCAGCACACAGGTCATAACGTGGATTCAAAAGTTTTCAGATTTGCAGTTGGTTCAGAAGATGAAGGTTTGTCAGAAAATCTGGGATCGGTAGGAAGGAAATTAGGTCTGGCTGGAAGGCACGATCTCCTCCAGGTACCTCAAGAAGAAATTTAGAACAAAGAACTAATAGCAGTCAGGGTTCGGTCCTCAGTCTCCCTTATCTGAGGTATCCATGCCAGTGGACCCACTGGGTGGGGATCTGGGTTTCTGAAAAACAATTCAGGGACATATGTTAAGATGTTATCTTCAGTTTCTATGAGGAATAAAACATCTGTGATTCTTTCTTGTCTATTGTTTTAAGCTACCATTACCTTCTTGGTTATCAAGTTGCTCATTTACTTCTTAGGACGAGCTAGGTGCCTGAAATTTTCCTTGAAGGAACTCAAGATTTTCCCCTATTTCCATGCTTAGGGGCCCACAGGCCCCTAAGAAGGATTCCTGTTCTGCTTCAACTGCTTCAGGCATCACTTCCTTCAGGAAGTTTTCTCTGACTACCTCCGAACCAAGGCAGTGAGCCTCCTCTGAGCCCCGTACACCTTGGGCATAGCTACGCCAGGGCATTTATCACACTCTATTGCAATTCTCAGGTTATTGGAAGGCAAGTTCTGGTTTTTGAGATCTGTGTTGTTATAGCACCTATCAAAGTGCCATGCCCTGAAAAATGAATTATCAATGTCAAGAAAATGAATTATCAATGCCTGGGTGGTAGGAGTACTGTACCACAAGATGCCAACAGCACAGGGCTTGGCATCAGAAACCCTGCCTCCAAGGCATGACTTCATAATTTATTTGCCAGATTATTTAAAGTCTCTTAGACTCAGTGCCCCATCTGTAAAATGAGGATTATAATTCCACAGGATGGTTGAAGATTAAATAAAATAATATAGATAAAAGCACTTAGCTATATTTCTAATAACAACTTAATAGACACTACTCAAATATCATTTGAGGCCAGGCATGGTGGCTCACACCTGTAATCCAAGCACTTTTGAAGGCCAAGGTGGGCAGATCACCCGAGGTCAGGAGTTCTAGACAAGCCTAGCCAACATGGTGAAACCCCACCTCTACCAAAACCACAAAAATTAGCTGGGTGTGGTGGCACGTGCCTGTAATCCCACTACTTGGGAGGCTGAGGCTTGAACCTGGGAGGCGGAGGTTGCAGTGAGCCGAGATCGCACCACTGCACTACAGCCTGGGCAAAGTGAAACTGTGTCTCAAAAACAAACAGTATATATATACATAAATTCGAGCATTAGTATTAACATCAACATACAATTTGCCCCTTTCTGCTCTGAAAAAGGACTTGGTGGCAATACAGGTAAGAAGAGATGCTTCCTATTTATTCTAAACTTGACTCAGTCTAGAGGAAATGATTCTTCAGTTTGACTCCTTCTCGTACTTTGTTACTGGCTGGGTTCCCCATGCCACCTGCGTGCTGCCCACCTTACTGTTTCTTATCCACAATTACAATTCCCAAAGGATGGAAGGGCTCAGATTCCCCAGTTGTGAAGTAAGAAGTCAGACTAGACTACCGTTCATCTGCCTTTGATTTCTAATCTGTACACTTCAAGATTCATATAGGCTAAGTCCTTATGTGTTCTCTACTATATCCCCAGCACCTAGAAGAGTGTTGGGCACACATAGGTCCTTAAAAAATACTTCTTGAATGAATACATGCATGAATAGATGAACTAATAATGCTTAGAAGATGACAATGACCATATTTGTTACTATCTTCCATAAATTATTTACAGCACTCTGGAATAAATAATTTGAACATATCAAAGCCTACAAACTTTCATTTATAAGATGAATAAGTTATGTAGATTTAATGTACAGCATGGTGACTAGAGTTAATAACACTGTATGGTATACTTAAAATTTTCTGAGAGTAGGCCTTAAGTATTCTCTTCGCACACAACAAAACAGCAATTGTGTGAGGTGTTGTTAATCAGCTTGATTGTGGTGATCATTTCACAATGTATATGTGTATCAAATCATCACATTGCACACCTTAAACATACAATTTTTATTTGTAAATTTTACCTTAATAAAGCTGGAGGGGAAAATCATTTGCATATAATACTTTAAATCAGGATCCCGGCAGTAATGGCTCTCCAAAAGCAGTAGCAGTTGTTCCATTTATTCTGTTAAACTGAGGACAAAATGTTGTTTGGGCTGAAATGAACCAAATGAATGTCGAGGGTCTTCTCACTATGAGGCACCACCACCTTTGCCAAGTTGCAGAGATAAGGTCAGCACCTGTTCCCTCAACCTCCTATTCTGTTTCCACAGATGACCTAACTGCCCACAACCATCGTGTTTATGATAGCGAGATAGTTGAGAACACCAGACATTAATTGCTTCCAAAAAACAGTCCACAGTGGGATTTTCTGGGCTCATATATAGCCTGCTTCCCCAGACAACCAAGATTTGAGAACAAAGGAAGAGGCGCAGTCCTCCCACAGCAGACAGGAGAAACAGAAAGTAGACCGCCCCCTCCTCTCCCTTCCCTTGAGAGAGGAGGAAATTTTGAACTCTAGTCTCTGCCTCCAATCATCAGGGTGTTCCACAGTCTCAGCCTTGCAATTTAAGAGTCTTTTCTGGTTTAGATTTGTCAAGCCCTGGGAAACAAGTCCAAAAACAGTTGCATAGTGTTGCACAATGCCATTTTCCTCATCTTATATGAAAGAGTTAGGATCAGGCCGGGTGCGGTAGCTCACGCCTGTAATCCCAGCACTTTTGGAGGCCGAGGAGGGTGGATCACCTGAGGCCAGGAGTTCCAGACCAGCCCGGCCAACATGTTGAAACCTGTCTCTACTGAAAATGCAAAATACAAAAATTGGCCGGGCATGGTGGTGTGCACCTGTAAGCTCAGCTACTTAGAAGGCTGATGCAGGAGAATCGCTTGAACCCAGGAGGGAGAGGTTGCAGTGAGCCGAGATCATGCCACTGCCCTTCAGCCTGAGCAACAAGAGTGAAACTCCATCTCATTAAAAGAAAAAAAAAAAAGAGTTAGGATCTCTGAATCCAAGAGGAAAATGAGTATAGTAACGGGCTTCTGCTGTGTAGCTAACCTCATATTAGAGCCTACATTCATTTCCACGCCACCCAGAAGGAGCAGGTGTATTTAAGTGGGAGGTGATTGTATTGGAGGAGCAAAGTGCTTTAAAGCACCATACTTATATGAAAGACTATGTAAACCCAAGTCCAGAGTAATTACCTCTGTTGCTCCCTTTCCTCTGCTAAAAACCTGTAAAAGGTATTTATACCATCTGAGTCATGAACCCACTCCTGTGTACCAATTCATTTCCCTGAATGAGTCAATCAGTCATGCTTTGAAGGGTGTAGTCAAGTCGTTAGATCTGACTAATGAACCTTTCCAAATCATGCACACCATTTACTGTAAACCATGCTAGTCCCACACAGTGAAATTACATGTCATTTTATCTCCCAAGAAGCAGGGAGCTTGAATAGGTGGGATATGGCTCCGAACCACTCCCTTAAACGTTTACCCTATTATCTTGGCGTTTAGTTAACATTCAGAAAAGAGAATAGCCATGCAAGTCATTCAAGGCTGCCCAGTAGGTTGGAAACTGGTAGGTGTTGAACACAGAGTATATGATTTTCATACCTTTAACTGCAATAATTTATATTTTTGCAATGTTGTCACCACTGTGCATAAATGAAATACCACATCTAATGGTTTCTCAGCTACCAAGACAAGGCAAAACTCTGCCTTCATTTCAGAAACATGTCTCATAGTACATGCTATACAAAGTTCATTCTCATCTAAGGGCAAAACCATGGATCTGTGGGGCACTGTGGGGCACACAAAGTTGGGTCCATCATGGTTCCTTTTCTTTTGGAGACCAGTTTCTAGTGGGAGATAGACATAAGGCATAGCGGAGTAAGGACCTATTGGAGAAACGATTTCTGTGGCAGGCCAGAGGATGAGGACCTTAACTTGAATTAGCAGATTAGGGAAGGTGACTGTGAGGAAAAGGGCCTGAGGAATAAGAAGGATTTCAGGTGGGGGAGAATGAGGATGATGGCATTCCCGCTTGATGGAATAGCAGCAATGATAGCATGGAGGCATGAGGCCCTCACCAACACAGAAACTCTATAATGACATCAGCTCCTAAGTCCCACTTAAGTTTCTTGCCTACACTATGCTCAGCCCACAGGGGTCCTGAGAGAAGCATAATACTTCCTCTTTTTCTGTACTCTAAAGATACATGAAGAATCGCCAACAACCTTTTACAACAGTCACAGTCAGAAGAAACTATTCAGCGTCTGTATCGCTCCACCTCCTCGGCCACTGGTTCTTGGTTTCCAATCCATTCTGCACACTGAAACCTTATTAATCTTCCCAAAAGCTGCATTTCTCCAGACAAGAAGAGCTCATAGAGAGGAAGAACTTATAATACTCTTCTGGGCATTCTAACGTTCACCAGATAAAGCCCAAACTTTTCAACGAGGACCTGAAATTTCTCCATGATCTGGTTTCAACCGTCCCTTCTGCTTTAATTTTCTGCTACTCCACATGTAAGCAATGATGGCATCTTATCACAAGGAAACTACATGGAATCTGGGCATTAGAAAAGAAGAAAACTCTGTAAGAATTAGTCTGAGACAAAGAAGGAGGTGACACTGCTTCCAGCAACAAGACTTCTGATGGTGGGTAAGAGAGAGACAGGGGAGACAGGGAAACTTGCTAGGAAAGAGCTGCTGATGAGAGAAAAAAAATTGTTTTATCTCAGTGAAAATTGTATTTCAAATTTGAACTTTATAAATACAAATCAAAATAAAACTTTAATAAGTTTTTAACTCACACAATATTTGATCTAGTGAACCTCTTCTACGATTATTTAAAACAATCATTTATTTGTTCAGCAAATATTTACTGAGTGTCCACACTGTTCCAGACATTGCTCGAAGTCCTTGGGGATATAGCTGTGAACATGATGGATGTGGACGGCCGTGTAGAGTTCAGTGAAAACTAAAATGATGACACTAAAATGAAGTGGTTAGGCGAGAAGATCTGTATATGATGTTCATTCACACACCCACACTCCAATGCAACAAAGCAGTGACTCTACATAATTAGATAAGGCAATAAAAGACAGACTCGCCTATGTTCCACTGGCAGACTGCCCACCTACCAGGTTTTGCTTGTCCTTCTGAACTCAGTGATACCTCTAAACAATGTTAAAATTTCAAATAGGGATAACTTGATCTCTTTATTAATATCCCTGTTACTTCTCTTTCAACAAATCATTTTCAATTTTTTTCTAAGATATTGGCAATTGCACCTTTGAACAAGAGAAACATGTCCAACTTCCACAAGAATTTCAGCTTTTCAGAAACTGAGTGTCTCAGTTAATATCTGTTTGGCTGACAACAAAAATCAATTTGAGCTAGCTTATTTGGAAGGAGGAACTTACTCTAAGATCACAGGGGTAATTCACAAAACCCAAGAAGGCAGCCAAGCTTGAGAAAAATGACCTGGAAAGCCCCTGGGAACCCAGACAGTGTTCCCTCTCTGTTCTTCCTTGTTTCTCTCAGTGCACCTGCTTTTTTCTGCTTTTCACACCATCTTTCTGTGAGTGTTCTCCCACTGCTTGAGTTTTCACCATTTCAGTTCCAGCTGTAAAGAGCTGCTAGCCATCACTGAATCCTAGCATCAAATTCCTGGGCGTCAGAATCTAATTGGCTCACTTTGGGTTTACTCTGGTCCAATCAACAGTGACAGGGCCAAACATGTCCACCAAGGTCTGTCACCATGAGAAGCATTGTCATCCAAAATGTGTCTCCTACATCAGGAAAATGTGTACAGAGATTCCACAGCTACCTCCCACTGAGAAATGTATCTTTCAAAAAAAAGTTATAGGCCAGGCAGTGGCTCACACCTGTAATTCCAGCACTTTGGGAGTCCAAGGCAGGCGGATCACCTGAGGTCAGGAGTTTGAGACCAGCCTGAGCAACATGGTGAAACCCCATCTCTACTAAAAATACAAAAATTAGGCAGGTGTGGTGGCACATGCCTGTGATTCCAGGGAGGCTGAGGCAGGAGAATCACTTGAACCCAGGAGGTGAAGATTGCAATGAGCTGAGATTGCGCCACTGCACTCCAGCCTGGGCAGCAGAGCGAGACTCTGTCTCAAAAAAAAAAAAAAAAAAAAGAAAGAAGAAAAAAAAATAGGTTTGTCCACACCTGAACCTAAAAGAGTTTTCCTCCAAGAGTCTCCAGACCACATTTTGAGAACTGTCACATTAAAGATTGCCTACCATCAGCATGTAAGAAGATACTTAAACAAACCATCTTGATTTTATAGGAGTAGCTTCTTTCTGCCTCCATATTAACTAACTCAACCAGTTTAGCTTGCTACATTAATCATATTATTTTAATTAATTTGATTAATCTATGAATCAATTAAATTTGATAAATTGGATTGATAAATAGTATATAGCAGTTATTGAAAAGCTTTGCAGAAGGATAGATCTGAAATTAATACTTGGCTCCTCCAAAATTAGCTACATGACCTCAGGGAAGTCCTTTAAGCATTAGTGTCAGTGTCCCCACTTTTAAATAGGCATAATAATGATACTTACTCACGGGGTATGAGGGTTTCATGGAACACTATAATAAAATGCTTAGCATAATGCCTGATACAGTGAGTGTTCTAAATGTTAGCTGTTTTTATTATTTTTCATTACTTAGCATATCTGTGCTCACAGTCACTAAAGATGAATCTTTTCTTACGCTTGAAGAATTAGTCCTACAAGTAATGACTTATTTTTGTATCCTAGGTGTCCCTACCCCACAGGAAAGTGTGCTAAGTAACTACCCCACTAAGACAGTTACTGGGCACACAAGTGTTCTGGGTGCAGCCTGAGAAGGAAATCTCAGGTTACCCTCAGTCCATGTCGTGATTTAGAAAGTGATTGGTCTCACTGAGAGGTTATGGAGAATGCCTTTAAATGGGTCTGGCTAGAAAAATTAAAATATATTTGGACCTAATTATAATAACATTGGATCTATTCCCAAACTTTTTATTATGTATTTATTTATTCATTTATTTTTGAGAGACGGAGTCGTGCTCTGTCACCCAGACTGGAGTGCACTGGTGCGATCTCAACTCACTGCAACCTCCACCTCCCAGGTTCAGGTGATTCTCATGCCTCAGCTTCCCAAGTCGCTGGGACTACAGGTGTGAGCCACCACACCCAGCTATTTTTTATATTTTTTAGTAAAGATGGGGTTTCACTATATGTTGGCCAGGCTGGTCTTGAACTCCTGACCTCAGGTGATCTGCCCGCCTTGGCCTCCCAAAGTGTTGGGATTACAGGCATGAGCCATCACGCCTGGCCCATTCCCAAACTTTTATTTTGTTCCTTAACATAAAGATCTGTTTCTTAAAGCCTTAAGTGAAATTTCCCTTTTGGTTAAAAAAAAAAAAAAAAAAAAAAAAGCTTTCTAATTGGTTACTAGTAAATCCAGTTCTATGCTATTAAATTTCATCTTTGTCTGTTCCAAACTGACAGAAAATGAGGAAATCATCAAGACATGGATTAAAATTTCTTATGTAGCCCATCAATTCTCATAAAAAATAAGAAATATTCAAGAAAATGGAACCCTGACCACTGCTCTCTGGCTTACCTATGACTTTCTTTACTCTCATTTCATATATTTTGCTGAAAATACAAAAATACATAAGCTATTTAATTTTCTTTATTCAATGCCAGTATTTTCTCATAAAATGAAACCAAAAAGCATTTCCTTAAAGCACATGCTGGGTGGCCACATATAACAAGTCTTTTATAAGAGGCAATATGTTTGCTTAAGTGAGAAGGCGGAAAGAGAAGACATCATCATACGTGGCCACAGTAAGTTTTATACAGATCCTACTGCCTCTATATCCTGCCAAAGCTTGACCAAGGGTCTGAGTCCTAACAAGCCATGATAAAGGGCCAGGAAATAACCCAGGTATTTGGCAAGTTATGATCACTCAATTTGAAGACTATTTTTTTTCTTCAGTTATTTCTCACTCTAAAGCTCTTTCCCATAAGCTTCATAGGAAATATTTAGATTCCTCTTGACTCTAAAATATTTAAAATAAACAACTAAAATCCAGTACCTTTGCTTAACTTTACTAAGAGAATGCAATAAAACATCAATCCAAAATTATATAAATCAGAACATTTTGAAAAAAATTATAATCAGCAGCCTAACAAAGTACACACTGATAAGCCAATTAAAACGTTCATGTTTAGCTCAAAGAATAAAATGTTTATTTATGATTTTTATCTTTTTCGTAAAGGCAAAAGATTCACATTTTTGTTAGATGATTTTCATAATGGGAAGTCCACAAATTGTAGCTTCTCCTGGGCCAGTGGTTTGGCAGGACATAGGTCTAGAGTTGACCACAAATCTTTGTCACCCAAGCAAGTTTAGCCACAGTTAAAATACTAGGACTCTGCTCATTTTACATATTTTAAAAAACAGAAAAAGTTGGGGACCCTTAGCACATCAGGATTCATTACTGAGCAGAGCCATGAAGTGTTTCAGCATCTTCTTTCCCTGCTTCCCAACAACAGCACTAACCCTAGTGTTCCATGAGGATCTAAATACTAATCAATCAAATGGAATGATAAATTGACTGAAAGAAACATTACAGTTTCTACAGGATAATGTTGTATAATGTGGAGAAAGCTACAATGGGATTTTTTTAAAATTCTTAAATTTTATTTCTGGTCTGCACCAAAAATAAAGACAATGAGAATCCTTCCAAGATCATGTCATAAAGTAATGAAAATGCTCTGTTTTTTCCACTCAACTCTACTCTTTTGCCACAGTTTCTACAAACTTTATAATCTATTTCAGCACCCACACTTTGAACAAATTAATATAAGGAGGATTCTGGAGGATGAAGTTTAGAAATGGGCAAAATAAGAAGAGTTTTCATTTTTCTGTGGAAATAGAAAAAATAACTAGAAAAAGTTTATTAACATGTTTTAGTTATTTTAAAGCTTCTTGTCTATAGAAACTATCCAATTTTCAAAGAAACATTATCCATAGATCCTTGTAACTAGAACACATTTCTTATAATCATGATTTTTAAATAATTATTTTATTATTACTGTGAACTATTTTTTGAACCCTGGAAGCACTCCTGATATATTTCTTATCAGTGGCTTTACCATATTATTTTAACCAAACAAATTTAAAAAGCAAGCCATAAGATCACTGGACAAGATTAAATGATAAGTTTCCAATTCTAGAAATGGCAGAGTAGCTCATATTACACCAATCCTCCAAAGTAACAATTATAAACTCTGGAAAACACACACACACACACACAAATCTGAAGCCATATGAGAGTGTCTGAAAGCAGGCAAAACTAGAGGTGGTCAATATTTAAAGGAGGATGGCCGGGCTCCATGTGCTTATAATCCCAGTGCATTGAAAGGCCAAGACAGGAGGATGGCTTGAGGTCAGATTTTTGAGACCAGCCTGGGAAACATAGAAAGACCCCGTCTCTCCAAAAAATATATAAAAATAAAAATATTATCCAGGTGTGGTGGCATGTACCTGTAGTCCTAGCTACTTGGGAGGCTGAGGCAGGAGGAACACTTGAGCCCAGGAGTTCAAGATTACAGAAAGCTATGATCGTGCCACTGCACTTCCAGCCTGGGCAACAGAGTGAGACTCTGTCTCAAAACAAACCAACAAACAAACAAAAAACCACTGGATAGTTTCTGTTTCTTTGTCTGAGAGTACTCCCAATTGGTCCCACAAAAAGGTGGCTAAAACTTGCACAGAAACCTTACTAGCTAAGAAATCAGAAGACAAAATTCAGAGCAATAACAGCAGAAAAGTGAAAGGAAAATAGTGGAAAGGAAAGAGCCACAGAAGGGAGGCTCAAATTCTACATATAAACTCTGCCCAAATCTCTGGTCAGCCTCTAAGACATACATGTTGGATAGATACCAAGAAACCTAGCTCAAGCTGAAAGAACTGAACAGATTTCAGTTGCCACACACCACAGAGGAAAAGAATATAGATACTGAAACCAACTAGGTTAATTGCCTGCTAAAACACAAAATCAATACTCTTTAGAGTAACATAAGAGAATCCAGAGTCTCTACAATGTATCATTTGCAATATACACAACACCATCCAAAATTACAAGACATAAGAAAAAATGGGAAAATATGACTCATATACAAGAAAAATGACAATCAATGGAGACCTCTAAGATGATTTATATGTTGGAATTAAGAAACAAAGGTTTTAAAGTAGCCATTATAATTATGCTCAAACATATAAAGGAAATATACTCATAACAAATGAGCAGAAAGAAAATCACAACAGAGAAATAGAATATAAAAGAACCAAATGAAAATACTAGAATTACAAAATATAGTATCTGCAATTTTAAAAACTCACTGATAGGCAATGAATTGGAAATGACAAAGCAAAGTCAGTAAACGTGAAGACAGATCAAAAGAATTACCCAATCTAAAATCAGAAAAGTCCGGGGGTGGTGGTTCATGCCTGTAATCCCAACATTTTGGGAGGCCGAGGTGGGCAGATCACCTGTGGTCAGGAGTTCAAGACCAGCCTGGCCAACATGGTGAAACCCCGTCTCTGCTAAAAATACAAAATTAGCCAGGCACGGTGGTGAGTGCCTGTAATCCCAGCTACTCTGGAGGCTGAGACAGGAGAATCGCTTGAACCCGGGAGGCAGAGGTTGCAGTGAACCGAGATTGTGCCACTACACTCCAGCCTGGGCAACAAGAGTGAAACTCTGTGAAAAAAATAAAGTAAAAATATAAACAAAAACAGGAAAAAAAAATGAAAAAGAGGAGAGCCGCCGGGACTTGTGAGAAAGCAGAGAATAACAGGTATAACATACACATAATTATAGTCCCAGAGGAAGAGAAAAGAGAAGAAATGGGGAATAAAAAATTTCTGAAGAAATAATGAGGGGAAAATTACCAAACTTGGTAAAGGATATACGTTTACAGATTCAGTAAACCCCGAGCAGGATAAATACAAAGAAAACTATACCTATGTACATCTTAGCCAAACTGTTGAAACTCAAAGATAAAAAGAAAATCTTGGAAGCATCAGAGTAAAGCACTCATTATATACAGGAAAACAATGATACAGATGATAGCTGATTTCTCATCAGGGGAAAAAAAAAAAAGATGCCAGAAGAGAGTTAAAAAAATTTTTTTTTTTTGAGACAGAGTTTCGCTCTTGTCACCCAGACTGGAGTGCAACGGCTTGATCTCAGCTCACTGCAACCTCCACCTCCCAGGTTCAAGTGATTCTCCTGCCTCAGCCTCCTGAGTAGCTGGGATTACAGGCACGCACCACCACGCACAGCTAATTTTGTATTTTCAGTAGAGACAGGGTTTCACCATGTTGGCCAGGCTGGTCTCAAACACCTGACCTCAGGTGATCTGCCCACCTCTGCCTCCCAAAGTGCTGGGATTACAAGTGTGAGCCACTGTACCCAGCCAAGAGTAAAATATTTTTCAGGTACAAAAGGAAAAATTGTAAAACCTAGAACTAGGATTCTAGTAAAAATATCCTTGTAGAATAAAGACATTTTCTTATAAATGAAAACTAACAATGTTTGTTGTCTGCACCACAAGAAATGCTTAAGAAAGTTTTTCAGGCTAACAGGAAAGGAGATGGTTAACAGGCTAGCACATGGAAATTTGGATTTCCCAAAATGTTCTTTACAAATGGTAACTATATGGGTAAATATAAAAAACAATCTTTATTATTAATTTTCTCTAAAATACATATCACCGTTGAAAGTAAAAATTATAGCGTCATAATTGTGGGGTTTAAATCATGTGTATGTGGAATATATAGAACACCTGTAGTATAAAGGAGGAAGTTAAGGGTAAAAGCACAGATGGCCAGTGAAAGCAAAACTCCCTGGCAGACTTCATTTTTTTATGTATAACTTACATTTAGTAAAGTGCAAAGATCTAAGTGCACACCTGATGAATTTATGTGTATAACCACCACCAAGATCAAGATTTAAAATATTCTGACTCCCCCAAAACATTCCCTTGTGTCCCTTCCCATTTGATGCCACTCATCTCACCTCTATCACCATAGATTAGTGTTACCTGTAGACACCCATTTTTTCCATGTTTCCTTTCCCACCTCTCAGTCCTCTGTTTTCCCTTGTTACCTTTAGGGCTGTACTGGCACCTCTGTCAAAGGCTCATTAGAGGGATATGTATATCTATTCCTCAAAGCTACATAGATAAATTTCTAAAACAAGAGGCATGGAGCCGAGGAAGACAAAAGAGAGTATGAGTAGGAGAAGAACGGGACTCTTCCCTTAACATGCCCTGGTTACCAGCTACATGGAATGAAAACAAACACCACTTATGTTTCATTGGAACTCCACTTTCTCCAACAAGACTGTACACAGCCATGGAGTCTGCCTATGATGATCCAGTAGGCAGGACTTCTAGTCCCAACTTTCTGATTTTACAGCCTCTGTAAGTGTGCTTCAAAGCTCTTCCCCAGGGCTGTTTCAGCAGCACTGAGTGCCCACAGCAGCCAAAGGCACTCTCACTCCAAGTCCCAGAACTTGATAATGATGATGTTGGCCTTGAGTGGAGGGTTGCTGATTAGGAGACAGTAGGTGGGGGAATGCAGCAAGCTCTGAACATGAGTTAATTAATGACTGCAGTGTGTGCAGTTAATGCTAACATCAAAAGCCAGCAGCATGAAGGGCTCTTTGATCTCCAGTTCAGTACCCTTTCAAGTTGTCCCCTTTATCTTGCCCAGAAAGTTCTTGCTTCTTTCTGCCTTGATTTTTAGGGAGAATTTTAATAAGAATGACCTCCAGCCCCATCCACATACCCCGTGGCAAGCAGGAAATGGGCTAGAGCAGCATCTGGAATACACAGTTAGATCCCTGCATCTCATTGTTACCAAAAGGCTCCAGTTCCCAGTGACATAAAGTGGAATCACAGCTTTCCTTTTAAAAAGAGCTTGTGCACAGGAGACCTGTATAAGAAGGTTATCAGCAGCATTCTTGATAGGAGTCAAAAGCTAGAAACAGCTAAAATGTCCAGCAACAATAGAAGGAATATATTGGTGGGTGTTCTAACAATGGAATAATATATATCCATGAAAATGGACATGATACAGCTCCATGTGACCACATGGACGTATTTAACAGCCAAAATAATGGATGAATGAAGCCAGGAGTAAAATAATAAATGCTACATAATCTCATTTATATAAATTTCAAAACACACAAGACTAAATTATGATGTTTCTAGGGTGAATAGTTAGGCAGCAAAAGCATAAAAGAGAAGCAAAGAAACAATTACATTAAAATCAGGGAGAACAAGGGCTTCACTCCTTAAGAAGAAACTAAAAGACTTTCCATGAAAAAAATTAATAATACGCAATGTTAGCAACGATGTAGGAAAAGAGGCATTCTTGCACAATTCTAGTGGCAGGGTGAATTGGTACATCATTTCCATTACTACCGCAACCTGACTATTCACCTAGAAACACTGTAATTTGGCCTTGAGTGTTTTGAAATTTATATAAATGGGCTCATACAGCAATTTGGCAATGTGAATTACATGCCTCATAAACATGCATGCTGGTTGATCCAGGAATTTCCTTCTGATCTCAAGGAAGTTATCAGCTGAGTACTTCAAGATCTATACACAAACCGGTTCATTTCAACATTATTTATAAAAACGGTTTCTAGTAGCACACTCAGATACTTGGATCTCACCAAATACTTTGCAGCAGAGCTACATGGAAATGCAAATAATTTCACCAAATATTATTGAGAAAATTTCTCATGTGGTCCATTTTTAATTATAGAAAGCAGAAATATATATAGCTAAATGTGTTGTAGGATATTTCACAAAATGTTAACATGACCCTGGGCAAGGAAAAATCATGAGTGATATATTTTTCATCGATAGGGTGTATTTTATGTATTTTTTCCCAAAAATGGACATGCATTTTAACTGTATAAAAAATTCAAGGCCAGGCACAGTGGCTCATGCTTGTAATCCCTGCACTTTGGGAGGCCAAAGCGGGGCAGATCACCTGAGGTCAGGAGTTCGAGACCAGCCTGGCCAACATGGTGAAACCCCATCTCTACCCAAAATACAAAATTAGCCAGACATGGTGGTGCATGCCTGTAAACCCAGCTACTCGGGAGGCTGAGGCAGAAGAATCATTTGGATCCAGGAGGCAGAGGTTGCAGTGAGCCAAGATCGTGCCATTGCACTCTGGCCTGGGCAAAAAGAGCAAAACTCCACTTAAAAAACAATAATAATAAATAAAAATACATACATACATACATACACATCTTTAAATGGAAGAAAAAGTAAAATCGGGGCAGAGAGGGGGTGTGACAGGGAAGGGGCGTATGGAGGAGGGATGTGTTCTGGGAGCTAGAGATGCTCTATTCTTGATCAGAGTGATGGTCACCAGAGTGTTCCCTTCATTCTGCTATACATTTATCCTCTAATCTTTTCAGTCACTACCATATTTCACAACTTTTAAAAAGGGGAGAGGGGTTAAGAAAAGTCTGAGAATTTTAACACAAGCTAGGGGAAACTGGAGTTTCAAAAAAAAAAAGGAAGAAGAAGAAAAGTCTCTTCAGTTGTTGCAAAGCCTAATAAAGCTGCAAATCCAGCCCAAACCCACAGACTGTCAGATTCACGAAGTGTGAATGTAATGTAGGCAGGGGAGATGAAGCATTGAGTTATGTTTCACACACACACACACACACACACACACACGAAAATCTGTCCTTCTGGCCACCCACCCTTCACCTAATCAGCACCAGTCTAGGCTGCTCAGTGGTGTGTATTCTCACCAAGGTGCTACCCAGAAGACCCACCTTGCTCAGAGAAGCGTAGTTGGTCCTGTTCCCTTTCACCTTTGATGGTGCCAGAAATCCTGACAGAAGCAACAGTCTCTATGGTGCCAGAAGAGGAGGCTGTAGCGCTGCCTGGAGACAAACCCTTGCAGAATATATGCTTCCAGTTGGAACATGTTGCTTTTAGAGCCTCAGGACGCTGCAAGGGCAGGATGTGACACTCTGATTCCCAGTGTGTGACAGCAGGGGATTCCTCCCAGTTATTCTCAGAGTTAGGCTGTGGTTTGTACTTTCTTTTTTTTAGAGACGGGGTCTTGCTCTGTTCAAGTAATTCTCCCTCCTGGGTTCAAGTAATTCTCCTGCCTCAGCCTCCTGAGTAGCTGGGACTACAGGTGCATGCCGCCATGCCCGGCTAGTTTCTTTTGTATTTTAGTAGAGACGGGGTTTCACCATGTTGCTCAGATTGGTCTCAAACTCCTGAGCTCAGGCAATCCACCCACCTCGGCCTCCCAAAGTGCTAGGAGTACAAGTGTGAGCCACCGTGCCCGGCCGGTTTGTACTTTCTATCAGATCATCCAACTAAACTTTGTGACACTGCAGATAAAACAAAGCAGATTAATGTCGCTGATCCAAAGAGCCAGGTTCTGCTGCACCTGGAACCAAGGGGCTCCGAAGAGGCTTCGGCTCTCCAGCAAAGATGGGGGGGGCCAGGTGTGTCCTCACCCGTAGGTCAGGGATGGTGTTGGTAATTTTGATAGACTGCCCCTTCCTCATAGAAGCAAAAAGTCCTTTCTGTTATTTTTTCTTTCAACATCCAAATTAAAGACACCAAAATGTTGTAACAAGCAAAATAGAACACATGCTTTAATCCAGTAAGGGGCACTGGCAACCATGAAGAAGATCAGTTCACACACAGACACGTAGGGCATAGGCATGGCCTTCTCGTTGCAATCTCGGTTCCACCTCTCTCGTGGCACCTCATGCTCTCTGTCTTGTGTTGTAACTATTTGTGCACTTACCATTGACTTTATCTCCTCCATTACTGGGCTACAGGCTCCCAGAGGACATAATCTATGCACAATGGATTTACCTTCCTTTCCTCCCTGCCTGGCATAATGCCTTGTAGTCAGTAGCTCCTCTAAATGTTTGTAGAAGAGAAGAAAGGGAATTAGCATGCATTAATCTCTAAGCTGTACCAGTTACTATACATATGCTTAATGTATATGATCATATTTAACTCTTAAAACCAGCCTCCAAGGTAAGTGTTACTATTACCATTTTATAAAAATGATAAAGAAATGGAGGCTCAAAATAGTTAGATGCCGCTTAAGATCACTCAGCCAGTTAGAGTCAGAGATGGACTTGACTTGAGTCTAGAACTGTCCCTCTGCATTCCTGCTCTTATTTCTCCATTAACGAGTGAATGATGGGGGTTAATGATACCTGTGCGATGAGTCATCCCCAGTCCCCCAGGTGCTACTAACACTGTTTCCCAACCCTCGCCTGGGGTTGGCAGGGCTTTTTTAATTCACTGGATTGTCCCTAACAGGGCTGGCATTAATCCAGAGACAACAGAGAAGTGGCCTTGGCATTAGTTCGTGAGATATTCTCTCTGCTCAGATAACCACCAGGGCAAAAGTGAATGCCACTGCATTAATCGTGCCTCCTCTGTCCTTAAGCATGACCACACCCATGAGGGCAAAGCAGACTCCTGAACTCACCCAAGCTTGTTCCTTAGAATGTCTTCCCCGTCATCTGCCTGAGAAATGCCTGATCATCCTTCAGGATGCCTTCCTCAGCTCCCTCAGGCAGAGCCACTCACTCATTCTTCAGCTACTGCAGACTGAGTAGGGACTACACATTGTGAGGTCTAAAGTAATCAAAAGTCTCTACCCTTCAGGAACAGCAAGCCAAACAGGGAAGAAAGGAGGCCAGCTGCAGTGGCTCACACCTGTAATCCCAGCACTTTGAGAGGCTGAAGTGGGTGGGTCACTTGAGGTCAGAAGTTCGAGACCAGCCTTGTCAACATGGTGAAACCCTGTCTCTATAAAAAATACAAAAATTACCGGATGTGGTGGCATGTGCCTGTAATCCCAGCTACTCAGGAGGCTGAGGCAGGAGAATCACTTGAACCCAGGAGGCGGAGGTTGCAGTGAGCTGAGATCAAGCACTGCACT